>NC_134690.1:409334159-409354159 GCF_050947455.1 Rhinoderma darwinii
TGTATCCAGGGGGTTTTGAGAATCTTTAAGTGTTTCCTCCATCGCCTTCAATTTTGATATTATTTGTTTTTGTTCTTGGCTTTGTTCTTCTTTCGGGATATCTTTGTAGAGGTCCCTGAAATATTGGAGCCAGATGTTGCCATTTTGAATATGAAGGTTGTTTTTCTTGCAATTTTTGCCCATGTGTTTCCATAATTCCCAGAACGAGTTGTCATGGAGGGCATCTTGGAGTTGGGTAAGTTTGGTGGAGATGTGCCTTTGTTTTTTCTTTCGGAGGATGGTCTTGTATTGCCTCTGTATGTTGCTGTAGGCCTCCTTCAGACCGGTGTTGTTTGGGTCTCGGTGCTTCTTATTTGAGGCATTTCTTAGGGTCTTCCGTACTTCTTTGCACTCACGGTCAAACCAACCGTTAGGATGTATTTCTTGTGGCCTCTTGTAGTCACATCTTTTCAGGTCAGACTTCTCTGCCATGGTATAGAATATATTATTGAGGTCATTTACGGCCTGATTGACCCCTCCTGGGCTTGTCTCATACACCTTGTTGTAGAGGTTGTGAAGCATCTCCTGCACTTCTGGTCTGTTCATTGTCTCTTTATATTTTATAGTTGACGTTTTGGACCATTTATAAGATGGGGGCAGGTTGAAGAGGCCGGTTTGATGTGGTTTTTGTGCAGATGGTTTGGTTGTGGATTTGATGTATAGAAGTAATTGGTTGTGATCTGACAGGTGCGTTTGTGGAGTGACTATGAGTGCGCCAATGTTTGCGGGGTCCATGTCCGTGATGGCATAGTCTACTACACTGCTGCCTACATGGGAGTTTAGTGTATACCTTCCTAAAGAGTCTCCCTTGGTGCGGCCATTCAGTATGTGGAGTCCTAAGCTTCGACATAGATTCAGTAGTTTTTTCCCGCTTTTGTTGACGGTGCTGTCATAGCTGTTTCTCTCTTTCTGTAGGGAGTTATGACAGTCGGCCTCTGCTCCAAAGATGAAGATATTTCCATCATTGGTCAGGTAGTCTTTATTTCTCCCCGTTCTTGCATTGAGGTCTCCGTAGATGAGAACGCTGCCCAGGGTCTGGAAATGGGCGGCTTCCCTTTGTATAATCTCAAAGCTGTCTGGGTTGGAGTACGGGGACTCTGGCGGTGCGATGTACGTTGCGCAGAGATACATGTCAGACTGAGAGGTGAGGATGGAGCTGCCTATTCTTATCCAGATGTGGCTGTCTCCTCGCTTCACGGCTTTGATCTGCTCATGGAGCTCCTCCTTGTACCAGACTAATATTCCTCCTGAACACCGACCCTGCTTGATGTGTTTATTTTTCAGGGCGGGGACAGAGATTTCCCTGTATCCAGTGGGCACCAGGGACTCATTCTCTGTCCTAGTCCATGTTTCCAGGAGGATTTGTATATCGATATTTTTCAGTCTTTGGATGAAGTCTGGATCGTTAATTTTGCATCCAAAGGCTGAGGCGTTGAGGCCTTGAATATTCCAGCTGCTGATTATAAAGGACGTCATTGTGTGTCCATATACCTTGTAATGAGCGGCGCTGTGTAGGACGGGCTGGAGATGTGACTGTTGGATGTGTTGTAGATGTTCTCGTGTTGTACAGTCACATTAGTTTTTTCATAGAGTGCTGAGCAGGGTCTTTATCATCTCCATGTCTCTGCTCTGCGTGTCTCTGTGTGAGGCAGGGGGTTTCCTCCATGTCTCTGCTCTGCGTGTCTCTGTGTGAGGCAGGGTGTTTCCTCCATGTCTCTGCTCTGCGTGTCTCTGTGTGAGGCAGGGGGTTTCCTCCATGTCTCTGCTCTGCGTGTCTCTGTGTGAGGCAGGGGGTTTCCTCCATGTCTCTGCTCTGTGTGTCTCTGTGTGAGGCAGGGGGTTTCCTCCATGTCTCTGCTCTGTGTGTCTCTGTGTGAGGCAGGGGGTTTCCTCCATGTCTCTGCTCTGCGTGTCTCTGTGTGAGGCAGGGGGTTTTCTCCATGGCTTTTGCCTCTGTTGGTCTGACCTTGGGTAAAGGGTTTTTTCTCCTGGGTGTAGTGAGGTGTGTGGAGTTTGAGGTCTTTTCATTGTTAGTGATGTCTCCATGTTTTGGCTTTGGCTGGTGTGGGGTCCAGGTCTGGGGGGTCTGTTCAGCACAATGTCTTTCAGTTCTTTGGCCAGAAGGCTGACCCCTCGTTTGTTGAGGTGTTTGTCATCATACAGGTGGTGCTGCTCTATGGAGGGGTGTTGTGCCAGGCTGATGTTTGACATTGAGCTGATGTTCGCTGCCAGCTCTGTGTTGATGGCCTGGGTGATCTCGTTGGGTACATCTTTTCTTGGGAGCACGGATGATATAATTATTTTACTGTCAGGGAACTTTTGTTGTGCCGTCTTTGCTAGTTGGGTCAGTTGTTCTGCAATCTGCTGTTGCTGGTCTTGGAGGTTGTTTGTACCCGTGTGTATAATGAGATGGTTTGGATTGGTAAAATGTGGGTTATTGATGACTGATGTGACTTGTTGGATAGTTGGACACTATCTATCTATCTATCTATCTATCTATCTATCTATCTATCTATCTATCTATCTATCTATCTATCTATCTATCTATCTATCTATCTATCTATCTATCTATCTCTATCCATCTATCTATCTATCTCATATCTATCTATCTCATATCTATCTATCTATCTATCTATCTATCTATCTATCTATCTATCTATCTATCTATCTATCTATCTATCTATCTATCTATCTATCTCATATCTATCTCATATCTATCTATCTATCTATCTATCTATCTATCTATCTATCTATCTATCTATCTATCTATCTATCTATCTATCTATCTATCTATCTATCTATCTCATATCTATCTATCAATTCAATTCAATTCAAAGAAGCTTTATTGGCAGGACCAAATACATATTAGCATTGCCAAAGCAAGTAAGAAGTAAGGGAATGAGGGATAGGGACTGAGGGATTGGGGGATAGGGACATATCTAGGGTCGGGGTTATACAAGTCCATGGCATATCATGTCTCTCTCAGTCTATGGCATGCAGTGACATATTGTGCCGCTGTGCCCACTGTGGTTTCCTCTTCACCCAGCAGGATGTACAGTTTCTCTTCCTCTTCCATGGAGCTGAAGTCCGGTAAGAGATCAGAGAGTCTCCTGAAGTGAGTGTCCCTCACTGCTGAGTATTTGGAGCAGTGTAGCAGGAAGTGGGCCTCATCCTCCACGGCCTCCTGGTCGCACTGTTGGCACAGTCGGCTCTCCCTGGGCTTGTAGGTCTGTCTGTGGCGCCCGGATTCGATGAGCAGGTTGTGGGCGCTCAGTCTGTAGCGGCTCAGGATCTGTCTGTCTCTGGGGTTTGGCAGTTTCTCCAGATATGGCGCCAGTTTATATTCCCGCTGTAGACTCCGGTATATTGTCAGTTTCTGGGATGTCTTTATGTCGTTCCTCCAGTCACTGATATATTCCTCTTGGCCTTTGTTTATTGTCTTCTTGATTTCGGCTTTTGTGAGGCCGCGCTGAGTGACATTTTCTTCAGGCCGGGTGAGGGTGAGATGTTCTGGGGGGCCTGGTTTACCTGGGACCCCTTGGTGTAGCAGGGCTTTATGGTGATAGGAACTTTGCCTGCTGCTGTGTAGATGGGCCCAGAATGATAGCGCCCTCTTCTGGATTGTGAGGTGTAGTGGGAATCTGCCCAGTTCTGCCCGACAGGCACTATTTGAGGTGCTCCGATGGACTTGGAGAAGGTGTTTGCAGAATTCTAGGTGGAAGATTTCTGTTGGGCTGGAATCCCACCTTGACCAGTCTGGCTATGTGTCCGGACCCCAGACTTCACTGGCATACAGGAGGATTGGGGAGATGATGGAGTCAAAGATTTTCAGCCAGACCGTCACTGGTGGTTTGAGATGATAGAGTTTTCTTCTGATGGCATAGAAGGTTTTGCACACCTTGTCTTTCAGAATCTCTATGGCTTGTTTAAAGCTTCCTGATTGGTTGATTTCTGGGCCCAGGTAAGTGTACCTGTCGGTCGCTGTGATTGTGGCGTTATTTAGTGTGAAGGTCGGGTGCTTGGGGGATTTTGAGTTTCTCTTCTGGAACACCATGATGTTGGTTTTCTTTGCATTGATGGGTAGTGCCCATGTGGAGCTGAATTTTTCTAGGATTTGCAGGTTGTCTTGGAGACCTTTCTCGGTTGGTGATAGTAACAGAAGGTCATCTGCATACAACAGGAATTTCACCTGGGTGTCATGGAGGGCGAGACCTGGTGCTGAGGAGGATTCCAGAGCTGTGGCCAGTTCATTGATGTAGATGTTGAAGAGCGTTGGACTGAGGCTGCAGCCTTGTCTGACTCCTCGGCTCTGCTGGAAATCGGCCGTTCTTCTCCCGTTCACCTTCACGCTGCATCTGTTCTCTGTGTAGGAGCTTCTGATGACGTCATAGGTTTTACCTCCTATTCCGCTCTCCAGCAGTTTCAGGAATAGGCCCGGGTGCCACACTGAGTCAAAGGCCTTCTTAAAGTCCACAAAACAGGCGTAAATCTTCCCATGCTTTGTATTGTGGACGTGGCTCTTGATGAGGCTGCGCAGGGTGTAGATGTGGTCAGTGGTGCGGTGGTTTGGCATGAACCCAGCTTGGCTTTGGTGGAGGACATTGTGCTGGGTGAGGAAGCTGAGGATTCTCTTATTCAGGATGCTGCTGAACAGTTTCCCCAGGTTGCTGCTGACACATATCCCTCGGTAGTTGGCCGGGTCGTACCTGTCCCCACTCTTGTGGATTGGTGTTATAAGGCCTTGGTTCCAGATTTGCGGGAAGTAGCCGGCACTCAGCACTATATTAAATAGTTTGATCTATCTATCTATCTATCTATCTATCTATCTATCTCATATCTATCTATCTATCTATCTATCTATCTATCTATCTATCTATCTATCTATCTATCTCATATCTATCTATCTATCTCATATCTATCTATCTATCTCATATCTATCTATCTATCTATCTATCTATCTATCTATCTATCTATCTATCTATCTATCTATCTATCTATCTATCTATCTATCTATCTCATATCTATCTCATATCTATCTATCTATCTATCTATCTATCTATCTATCTATCTATCTATCTATCTATCTATCTATCTATCTATCTATCTATCTATCTCATATCTATCTATCTATCTATCTATCTATCTATCTATCTCATATCTATCTATCTATCTATCTCATATCTATCTATCTCTCTATCTATCTATCTCATATCTATCTATCTATCTATCTCATATCTATCTATCTATCTATCTATCTATCTATCTATCTATCTATCTATCTATCTATCTATCTATCTATCTATCTATCTATCTATCTATCTATCTCATATCTATCTCATATCTATCTCATATCTATCTATCTATCTATCTATCTATCTATCTATCTATCTATCTATCTATCTATCTATCTATCTCATATCTATCTATCTATCTATCTATCTATCTATCTATCTATCTATCTATCTATCTATCTATCTATCTATCTATCTATCTATCTATCTATCTATCTATCTCATATCTATCTATCTATCTATCTATCTATCTCATATCTATCTATCTATCTCTCTATCTATCTATCTCATATCAATTCAATTCAATTCAATTCAATTCAAAGAAGCTTTATTGGCAGGACCAAATACATATTAGCATTGCCAAAGCAAGTAAGAAGTAAGGGAATGAGGGATAGGGACTGAGGGCTTGGGGATAGGGACATATCTAGGGTCGGGGTTATACAAGTCCATGGCATATCATGTCTCTCTCAGTTTATGGCATGCAGTGACATATTGTGCCGCTGTGCCCACTGTGGTTTCCTCTTCACCCAGCAGGATGTAGAGTTTCTCTTGCTCTTCCATGGAGCTGAAGTCCGGTAAGAGATCAGAGAGTCTCCTGAAGTGAGTGTCCCTTACTGCTGAGTATTTGGAGCAGTGTAGCAGGAAGTGGGCCTCATCCTCCACGGCCTCCTGGTCGCACTGTTGGCACAGTCGGCTCTCCCTGGGCTTGTAGGTCTGTCTGTGGCGCCCGGATTCGATGAGCAGGTTGTGGGCGCTCAGTCTGTAGCGGCTCAGGATCTGTCTGTCTCTGTGGTTTGGCAGTTTCTCCAGATATGGCGCCAGTTTATATTCCCGCTGTAGACTCCGGTATATTGTCAGTTTCTCCAGATATGGCGCCAGTTTATATTCCCGCTGTAGACTCCGGTATATTGTCAGTTTCTGGGATGTCTTTATGTCGTTCCTCCAGTCACTGATATACTCCTCTTGGCCTTTGTTTATTGTCTTCTTGATTTCGGCTTTTGTGAGGCCGCGCTGGGTGACATTTTCTTCAGGCCGGGTCAGGGTGAGATGTTCTGGGGGGCCTGGTTTACCTGGGACCCCTTGGTGTAACAGGGCTTTATGGTGATAGGAACTTTGCCTGCTGCTGTGTAGATGGGCCCAGAATGATAGCGCCCTCTTCTGGATTGTGAGGTGTAGTGGGAATCTGCCCAGTTCTGCCCGACAGGCACTATTTGAGGTGCTCCGATGGACTTGGAGAAGGTGTTTGCAGAATTCTAGGTGGAAGATTTCTGTTGGGCTGGAATCCCACCTTGACCAGTCTGGGTATGTGTCCGGACCCCAGACTTCACTGGCATACAGGAGGATTGGGGAGATGATGGAGTCAAAGATTTTCAGCCAGACCGTCACTGGTGGTTTGAGATGATAGAGTTTTCGTCTGATGGCATAGAAGGTTTTGCACGCCTTGTCTTTCAGAATCTCTATGGCTTGTTTAAAGCTTCCTGATTGGTTGATTTCTAGGCCCAGGTAAGTGTACCTGTCGGTCGCTGTGATTGTGGCGTTATTTAGTGTGAAGGTCGGGTGCCTGGGGGATTTTGAGTTTCTCTTCTGGAACACCATGATGTTGGTTTTCTTGGCATTGATGGGTAGTGCCCACGTGGAGCTGAATTTTTCTAGGATTTGCAGGTTGTCTTGGAGACCTTTCTCGGTTGGTGATAGTAACAGAAGGTCATCTGCATACAGCAGGAATTTCACCTGGGTGTCATGGAGGGCGAGACCTGGTGCTGAGGAGGATTCCAGAGCTGTGGCCAGTTCATTGATGTAGATGTTGAAGAGCGTTGGACTGAGGCTGCAGCCTTGTCTGACTCCTCGGCTCTGCTGGAAATCAGCCGTTCTTCTCCCGTTCACCTTCACGCTGCATCTGTTCTCTGTGTAGGAGCTTCTGATGACGTCATAGGTTTTACCTCCTATTCCGCTCTCCAGCAGTTTCAGGAATAGGCCCGGGTGCCACACTGAGTCAAAGGCCTTCTTAAAGTCCACAAAACAGGCGTAAATCTTCCCATGCTTTGTATTGTGGACGTGGCTCTTGATGAGGCTGCGCAGGGTGTAGATGTGGTCAGTGGTGCGGTGGTTTGGCATGAACCCAGCTTGGCTTTGGTGGAGGACATTGTGCTGGGAGAGGAAGCTGAGGATTCTCTTATTCAGGATGCTGCTGAACAGTTTCCCCAGGTTGCTGCTGACACATATCCCTCGGTAGTTGGCCGGGTCGTACCTGTCCCCACTCTTGTGGATTGGTGTTATAAGGCCTTGGTTCCAGATTTGCGGGAAGTAGCCGGCACTCAGCACTATATTAAATAGTTTGACTATTGCGGCCTGTATTTCTGGCGGGCTGTGTTTTATCATTTCTGGTGAGATTCTGTCTAGGCCGCTGGATTTTTTACACCTTATGTCTGAGGTTCTCTCTGTTACTTCTTGCAGTGTTATTGGTGTATCCAGGGGGTTTTGAGAATCTTTCAGTGTTTCCTCCATCGCCTTCAATTTTGATATTATTTGTTTTTGTTCTTGGCTTTGTTCTTCTTTCGGGATATCTTTGTAGAGGTCCCTGAAATATTGGAGCCAGATGTTGCCATTTTGAATATGAAGGTTGTTTTTCTTGCAATTTTTGCCCATGTGTTTCCATAATTCCCAGAACGAGTTGTCATGGAGGGCATCTTGGAGTTGGGTAAGTTTGGTGGAGATGTGCCTTTGTTTTTTCTTTCGGAGGATGGTCTTGTATTGCCTCTGTATGTTGCTGTAGGCCTCCTTCAGACCGGTGTTGTTTGGGTCTCGGTGCTTCTTATTTGAGGCATTTCTTAGGGTCTTCCGTACTTCTTTGCACTCACGGTCAAACCAACCGTTAGGATGTATTTCTTGTGGCCTCTTGTAGTCACATCTTTTCAGGTCAGACTTCTCTGCTATCTATCTATCTCATATCTATCTATCTATCTATCTATCTCTCTATCTATCTATCTCATATCTATCTATCTATCTATCTATCTCATATCTATCTATCTATCTATCTATCTATCTATCTATCTATCTATCTATCTATCTATCTATCTCATATCTATCTCATATCTATCTATCTATCTATCTATCTATCTATCTATCTATCTATCTATCTATCTATCTATCTCATATCTATCTATCTATCTATCTCATATCTATCTATCTATCTATCTATCTATCTATCTATCTATCTATCTATCTATCTATCTATCTATCTATCTATCTATCTATCTATCTATCTATCTCATATCTATCTATCTATCTATCTATCTATCTATCTATCTATCTATCTATCTATCTATCTATCTATCTATCTATCTATCTATCTATCTATCTCATATCTATCTATCTATCTCTCTATCTATCTATCTCATATCTATCTATCTATCTCATATCTATCTATCTATCTATCTATCTATCTATCTATCTATCTATCTATCTATCTATCTATCTATCTATCTATCTATCTCATATCTATCTATCAATTCAATTCAATTCAAAGAAGCTTTATTGGCAGGACCAAATACATATTAGCATTGCCAAAGCAAGTAAGAAGTAAGGGAATGAGGGATAGGGACTGAGGGATTGGGGGATAGGGACATATCTAGGGTCGGGGTTATACAAGTCCATGGCATATCATGTCTCTCTCAGTTTATGGCATGCAGTGACATATTGTGCCGCTGTGCCCACTGTGGTTTCCTCTTCACCCAGCAGGATGTACAGTTTCTCTTCCTCTTCCATGGAGCTGAAGTCCGGTAAGAGATCAGAGAGTCTCCTGAAGTGAGTGTCCCTCACTGCTGTGTATTTGGAGCAGTGTAGCAGGAAGTGGGTCTCATCCTCCACGGCCTCCTGGTCGCACTGTTGGCACAGTCGGCTCTCCCTGGGCTTGTAGGTTTGTCTGTGGCGCCCGGATTGGATGAGCAGGTTGTGGGCGCTCAGTCTGTAGCGGCTCAAGATCTGTCTGTCTCTGGGGTTTGGCAGTTTCTCCAGATATGGCGCCAGTTTATATTCCCGCTGTAGACTCCGGTATATTGTCAGTTTCTGGGATGTCTTTATGTCGTTCCTCCAGTCACTGATATATTCCTCTTGGCCTTTGTTTATTGTCTTCTTGATTTCGGCTTTTGTGAGGCCGCGCTGAGTGACATTTTCTTCAGGCCGGGTGAGGGTGAGATGTTCTGGGGGGCCTGGTTTACCTGGGACCCCTTGGTGTAGCAGGGCTTTATGGTGATAGGAACTTTGCCTGCTGCTGTGTAGATGGGCCCAGAATGATAGCGCCCTCTTCTGGATTGTGAGGTGTAGTGGGAATCTGCCCAGTTCTGCCCGACAGGCACTATTTGAGGTGCTCCGATGGACTTGGAGAAGGTGTTTGCAGAATTCTAGGTGGAAGATTTCTGTTGGGCTGGAATCCCACCTTGACCAGTCTGGCTATGTGTCCGGACCCCAGACTTCACTGGCATACAGGAGGATTGGGGAGATGATGGAGTCAAAGATTTTCAGCCAGACCGTCACTGGTGGTTTGAGATGATAGAGTTTTCTTCTGATGGCATAGAAGGTTTTGCACGCCTTGTCTTTCAGAATCTCTATGGCTTGTTTAAAGCTTCCTGATTGGTTGATTTCTAGGCCCTGGTAAGTGTACCTGTCGGTCGCTGTGATTGTGGCGTTATTTAGTGTGAAGGTCGGGTGCCTGGGGGATTTTGAGTTTCTCTTCTGGAACACCATGATGTTGGTTTTCTTTGCATTGATGGGTAGTGCCCACGTGGAGCTGAATTTTTCTAGGATTTGCAGGTTGTCTTGGAGACCTTTCTCGGTTGGTGATAGTAACAGAAGGTCATCTGCATACAGCAGGAATTTCACCTGGGTGTCATGGAGGGCGAGACCTGGTGCTGAGGAGGATTCCAGAGCTGTGGCCAGTTCATTGATGTAGATGTTGAAGAGCGTTGGACTGAGGCTGCGGCCTTGTCTGACTCCTCGGCTCTGCTGGAAATCGGCCGTTCTTCTCCCGTTCACCTTCACGCTGCATCTGTTCTCTGTGTAGGAGCTTCTGATGACGTCATAGGTTTTACCTCCTATTCCGCTCTCCAGCAGTTTCAGGAATAGGCCCGGGTGCCACACTGAGTCAAAGGCCTTCTTAAAGTCCACAAAACAGGCGTAAATCTTCCCATGCTTTGTATTGTGGACGTGGCTCTTGATGAGGCTGCGCAGGGTGTAGATGTGGTCAGTGGTGCGGTGGTTTGGCATGAACCCAGCTTGGCTTTGGTGGAGGACATTGTGCTGGGTGAGGAAGCTGAGGATTCTCTTATTCAGGATGCTGCTGAACAGTTTCCCCAGGTTGCTGCTGACACATATCCCTCGGTAGTTGGCCGGGTCGTACCTGTCCCCACTCTTGTGGATTGGTGTTATAAGGCCTTGGTTCCAGATTTGCGGGAAGTAGCCGGCACTCAGCACTATATTAACCCCTTAATGACCGGGCCATTTTGCACGTTAATGACCAAGGATTATTTTTTGTTTTTTCACGGTCGCATTCCAAGAGTCGTAACTCTTTTTTATTCCGTCGACATAGCCGTATAAGGGCTTGTTTTTTGCGGGACGAGTTGTATTTTGTAATTGCACCATTTTTAGATGCTTATAATATATTGATTAACTTTTATTAACTTTATTTTAGGAGAGAATTGAAAATAAGCAGCTATTCCAGCATTAATTTTCACGTTATAAATTTACGCCGTTTACTATGCAGCGTAAATAACATGTTAACTTTATTCTATGGGTCGGCACGATTACGGGGATACCAAATATGTACAGGTTTTATATGTTTTTTCTACGTTTGCACAATAAAAACCCTTTTAGAAAAAAATTACTTGTTTTTGCATCGCCGCATTCCAAGAGCCGTAACGTTTTTATTTTTCCGTCGATGTGGTCGTATGTGGGCTTGATTTTTGCGGGACAATGTGTCGTTTTTATTAGTACTATTTTGGGGTACATAGGACTTATAGATTAACTTTTATTTTATTTTTTATGGGGGGAATGGGAGAAAAGAGAGAATTTTGACGTTGTTTTTTGCGTTTTCTTTGGACGCCACTCATCCGGCGGTTTAATTAATATGTTCATTTTATTGGTCAAGTTGTTACGATCGCGGGGATACCATATATGTGTATGTGTGATTTTGTTTTGACCGTTTTACTAAATAAAACCACTTTTTGGGCCAAAAAAGTAGTTTTATTTGACTTTGACTGTAATTATTTTTTTTTTTATTTCACAAACTTTATTTAACGGTTTTACATTTTTGTTTTTTAGTCCCACCAGGGGACTTCACTATGCGATGTGCCGATCGCATATATAATGCTTTGGTATACTTCGTATACCGAAGCATTATTGCCTGTCAGTGTAAAACATGGCCTAACAGGCAGATGCTGAAGGCAGACCTGGGGGTCTTTGTTAGACCCCCGGCTGTCATGGAAACCCGACGGCGACCCGCGATTTCTTTGCGGGGGCGCCGATCGGGTGACAGAGGGAGCTCCCCCCTCTGTCAAACACATTAAATGCCGCTGTCACTATTGACAGCGGCATTTAATGGGTTAAACTGCCGGAATCGGCGCGCGCTTCGATTCCGGCAGTTGCAGCAGGAGCCAGGCTGTGTATAACAGCCGTGCTCCTGCCGCTGATCGCGTGGGTACACTGGCAGTACCCGCGCCATCACAGGACGGATATATCCGTCCTCCTGCGCGAACTAGCAGCTGCTGAGGATGGATATATCCGTCCTTCGGCGTTAAGGAGTTAAATAGTTTGACTATTGCGGCCTGTATTTCTGGCGGGCTGTGTTTTATCATTTCTGGTGAGATTCTGTCTAGGCCGCTGGATTTTTTACACCTTATGTCTGAGGTTCTCTCTGTTACTTCTTGCAGTGTTATTGGTGTATCCAGGGGGTTTTGAGAATCTTTCAGTGTTTCCTCCATCGCCTTCAATTTTGATATTATTTGTTTTTGTTCTTCTTTCGGGATATCTTTGTAGAGGTCCCTGAAATATTGGAGCCAGATGTTGCCATTTTGAATATCTATCTATCTATCTATCTATCTATCTATCTATCTATCTATCTATCTATCTATCTATCTATCTATCTCATATCTATCTATCTATCTATCTATCTATCTATCTATCTATCTATCTATCTATCTATCTATCTCTCTCATATCTATCTATCTATCTATCTATCTATCTATCTATCTATCTATCTATCTATCTATCTATCTATCTATCTATCTCTCTCATATCTATCTATCTATCTATCTATCTATCTATCTATCTATCTATCTATCTATCTATCTATCTATCTATCTATCTATCTATCTATCTATCTCTCTCATATCTATCTATCTATCTATCTATCTATCTATCTATCTATCTATCTATCTATCTATCTATCTATCTATCTATCTATCTATCTATCTATCTATCTATCTATCTATCTATCTATCTATCTCATATCTATCTATCTCATATCTATCTATCTCATATCTATCTATCTCATATCTATCTATCTATCTATCTCTCTCATATCTATCTATCTATCTATCTATCTATCTATCTATCTATCTATCTATCTATCTATCTATCTATCTATCTATCATCTATCTATCATCTATCTATCTATCTATCTATCTATCTATCTATCTATCTATCTATCTATCTATCTATCTATCTATCTATCTATCTATCTATCTATCTATCTATCTATCTATCTCTCTCATATCTATCTATCTATCTATCTATCTATCTATCTATCTATCTATCTATCTATCTATCTATCTATCTATCTATCTATCTATCTCATATCTATCTATCTCATATCTATCTATCTCATATCTATCTATCTCATATCTATCTATCTATCTATCTCTCTCATATCTATCTATCTATCTATCTATCTATCTATCTATCTATCTATCTATCTATCTATCTATCTATCTATCTATCTATCTATCTATCATCTATCTATCATCTATCTATCTATCTATCTATCTATCTATCTATCTATCTATCTATCTATCTATCTATCTATCTATCTATCTATCTATCTATCTCATATCTATCTATCTATCTATCTATCTATCTATCTATCTATCTATCTATCTATCTATCTATCTATCTATCTATCTATCTATCTATCTATCTATCTATCTCTCTCATTATCTATCTATCTATCTATCTATCTATCTATCTATCTATCTATCTATCTATCTATCTATCTATCTATCTATCTATCTATCTATCTATCTATCATCTATCTATCATCTATCTATCTATCTATCTATCTATCTATCTATCTATCTATCTATCTATCTATCTATCTATCTATCTATCTATCTATCTATCTATCTATCTATCTCATATCTATCTATCTATCTATCTATCTATCTATCTATCTATCTATCTATCTATCTATCTATCTATCTATCTATCTATCTATCTATCTATCTATCTATCTGTCTGTCTGTCTGTCTGTCTGTCTGTCTATCTATCTATCTATCTATCTCTCTATCTATCTATCTTTCTATCTATCTATCTATCTATCTATCTATCTCATATCTATCTATCTATCTATCTATCTATCTATCTATCTATCTATCTCATATCTATCTATCTATCTATCTATCTATCTATCTATCTATCTATCTATCTATCTATCTATCTATCTATCTATCTATCTCATATCTATCTATCTATCTATCTATCTATCTCATATCTATCTATCTATCTATCTATCTATCTATCTATCTATCTATCTATCTATCTATCTATCTCATATCTATCTATCTATCTATCTATCTATCTATCTATCTATCTATCTCATATCTATCTATCTATCTATCTATCTATCTATCTATCTATCTATCTATCTATCTCATATCTATCTATCTATCTCATATCTATCTATCTATCTATCTATCTATCTATCTATCTATCTATCTATCAATTCAATTCAATTCAATTCAAAGAAGCTTTATTGGCAGGACCAAATACATATTAGCATTGCCAAAGCAAGTAAGAAGTAAGGGAATGAGGGATAGGGACTGAGGGCTTGGGGATAGGGACACATCTAGGGTCGGGGTTATACAAGTCCATGGCATATCATGTCTCTCTCAGTTTATGGCATGCAGTGACATATTGTGCCGCTGTGCCCACTGTGGTTTCCTCTTCACCCAGCAGGATGTAGAGTTTCTCTTGCTCTTCCATGGAGCTGAAGTCCGGTAAGAGATCAGAGAGTCTCCTGAAGTGAGTGTCCCTCACTGCTGAGTATTTGGAGCAGTGTAGCAGGAAGTGGGTCTCATCCTCCACGGCCTCCTGGTCGCACTGTTGGCACAGTCGGCTCTCCCTGGGCTTGTAGGTCTGTCTGTGGCGCCCGGATTCGATGAGCAGGTTGTGGGCGCTCAGTCTGTAGCGGCTCAGGATCTGTCTGTCTCTGGGGTTTGGCAGTTTCTCCAGATATGGCGCCAGTTTATATTCCCGCTGTAGACTCCGGTATATTGTCAGTTTCTGGGATGTCTTTATGTCGTTTCTCCAGTCACTGATATATTCCTCTTGGCCTTTGTCTATTGTCTTCTTGATTTCGGCTTTTGTGAGGCCGCGCTGGGTGACATTTTCTTCAGGCCGGGTCAGGGTGAGATGTTCTGGGGGGCCTGGTTTACCTGGGACCCCTTGGTGTAACAGGGCTTTATGGTGATAGGAACTTTGCCTGCTGCTGTGTAGATGGGCCCAGAATGATAGCGCCCTCTTCTGGATTGTGAGGTGTAGTGGGAATCTGCCCAGTTCTGCCCGACAGGCACTATTTGAGGTGCTCCGATGGACTTGGAGAAGGTGTTTGCAGAATTCTAGGTGGAAGATTTCTGTTGGGCTGGAATCCCACCTTGACCAGTCTGGGTATGTGTCCGGACCCCAGACTTCACTGGCATACAGGAGGATTGGGGAGATGATGGAGTCAAAGATTTTCAGCCAGACCGTCACTGGTGGTTTGAGATGATAGAGTTTTCGTCTGATGGCATAGAAGGTTTTGCACGCCTTGTCTTTCAGAATCTCTATGGCTTGTTTAAAGCTTCCTGATTGGTTGATTTCTAGGCCCAGGTAAGTGTACCTGTCGGTCGCTGTGATTGTGGCGTTATTTAGTGTGAAGGTCGGGTGCCTGGGGGATTTTGAGTTTCTCTTCTGGAACACCATGATGTTGGTTTTCTTGGCATTGATGGGTAGTGCCCACGTGGAGCTGAATTTTTCTAGGATTTGCAGGTTGTCTTGGAGACCTTTCTCGGTTGGTGATAGTAACAGAAGGTCATCTGCATACAGCAGGAATTTCACCTGGGTGTCATGGAGGGCGAGACCTGGTGCTGAGGAGGATTCCAGAGCTGTGGCCAGTTCATTGATGTAGATGTTGAAGAGCGTTGGACTGAGGCTGCAGCCTTGTCTGACTCCTCGGCTCTGCTGGAAATCAGCCGTTCTTCTCCCGTTCACCTTCACGCTGCATCTGTTCTCTGTGTAGGAGCTTCTGATGACGTCATAGGTTTTACCTCCTATTCCGCTCTCCAGCAGTTTCAGGAATAGGCCCGGGTGCCACACTGAGTCAAAGGCCTTCTTAAAGTCCACAAAACAGGCGTAAATCTTCCCATGCTTTGTATTGTGGACGTGGCTCTTTATGAGGCTGCGCAGGGTGTAGATGTGGTCAGTGGTGCGGTGGTTTGGCATGAACCCAGCTTGGCTTTGGTGGAGGACATTGTGCTGGGAGAGGAAGCTGAGGATTCTCTTATTCAGGATGCTGCTGAACAGTTTCCCCAGGTTGCTGCTGACACATATCCCTCGGTAGTTGGCCGGGTCGTACCTGTCCCCACTCTTGTGGATTGGTGTTATAAGGCCTTGGTTCCAGATTTGCGGGAAGTAGCCGGCACTCAGCACTATATTAAATAGTTTGACTATTGCGGCCTGTATTTCTGGCGGGCTGTGTTTTATCATTTCTGGTGAGATTCTGTCTAGGCCGCTGGATTTTTTACACCTTATGTCTGAGGTTCTCTCTGTTACTTCTTGCAGTGTTATTGGTGTATCCAGGGGGTTTTGAGAATCTTTAAGTGTTTCCTCCATCGCCTTCAATTTTGATATTATTTGTTTTTGTTCTTGGCTTTGTTCTTCTTTCGGGATATCTTTGTAGAGGTCCCTGAAATATTGGAGCCAGATGTTGCCATTTTGAATATGAAGGTTGTTTTTCTTGCAATTTTTGCCCATGTGTTTCCATAATTCCCAGAACGAGTTGTCATGGAGGGCATCTTGGAGTTGGGTAAGTTTGGTGGAGATGTGCCTTTGTTTTTTCTTTCGGAGGATGGTCTTGTATTGCCTCTGTATGTTGCTGTAGGCCTCCTTCAGACCGGTGTTGTTTGGGTCTCGGTGCTTCTTATTTGAGGCATTTCTTAGGGTCTTCCGTACTTCTTTGCACTCACGGTCAAACCAACCGTTAGGATGTATTTCTTGTGGCCTCTTGTAGTCACATCTTTTCAGGTCAGACTTCTCTGCCATGGTATAGAATATATTATTGAGGTCATTTACGGCCTGATTGACCCCTCCTGGGCTTGTCTCATACACCTTGTTGTAGAGGTTGTGAAGCATCTCCTGCACTTCTGGTCTGTTCATTGTCTCTTTATATTTTATAGTTGACGTTTTGGACCATTTATAAGATGGGGGCAGGTTGAAGAGGCCGGTTTGATGTGGTTTTTGTGCAGATGGTTTGGTTGTGGATTTGATGTATAGAAGTAATTGGTTGTGATCTGACAGGTGCGTTTGTGGAGTGACTATGAGTGCGCCAATGTTTGCGGGGTCCATGTCCGTGATGGCATAGTCTACTACACTGCTGCCTACATGGGAGTTTAGTGTATACCTTCCTAAAGAGTCTCCCTTGGTGCGGCCATTCAGTATGTGGAGTCCTAAGCTTCGACATAGATTCAGTAGTTTTTTCCCGCTTTTGTTGACGGTGCTGTCATAGCTGTTTCTCTCTTTCTGTAGGGAGTTATGACAGTCGGCCTCTGCTCCAAAGATGAAGATGTTTCCATCATTGGTCAGGTAGTCTTTATCTCTCCCCGTTCTTGCATTGAGGTCTCCGTAGATGAGAACGCTGCCCAGGGTCTGGAAATGGGCGGCTTCCCTTTGTATAATCTCAAAGCTGTCTGGGTTGGAGTACGGGGACTCTGGCGGTGCGATGTACGTTGCGCAGAGATACATGTCAGACTGAGAGGTGAGGATGGAGCTGCCTATTCTTATCCAGATGTGGCTGTCTCCTCGCTTCACGGCTTTGATCTGCTCATGGAGCTCCTCCTTGTACCAGACTAATATTCCTCCTGAACACCGACCCTGCTTGATGTGTTTATTTTTCAGGGCGGGGACAGAGATTTCCCTGTATCCAGTGGGCACCAGGGACTCATTCTCTGTCCTAGTCCATGTTTCCAGGAGGATTTGTATATCGATATTTTTCAGTCTTTGGATGAAGTCTGGATCGTTAATTTTGCATCCAAAGGCTGAGGCGTTGAGGCCTTGAATATTCCAGCTGCTGATTATAAAGGACGTCATTGTGTGTCCATATACCTTGTAATGAGCGGCACTGTGTAGGACGGGCTGGAGATGTGACTGTTGGATGTGTTGTAGATGTTCTCGTGTTGTACAGTCACATTAGTTTTTTACATAGAGTGCTGAGCAGGGTCTTTATCATCTCCATGTCTCTGCTCTGCGTGTCTCTGTGTGAGGCAGGGGGTTTCCTCCATGTCTCTGCTCTGCGTGTCTCTGTGTGAGGCAGGGTGTTTCCTCCATGTCTCTGCTCTGCGTGTCTCTGTGTGAGGCAGGGGGTTTCCTCCATGTCTCTGCTCTGCGTGTCTCTGTGTGAGGCAGGGGGTTTCCTCCATGTCTCTGCTCTGTGTGTCTCTGTGTGAGGCAGGGGGTTTCCTCCATGTCTCTGCTCTGTGTGTCTCTGTGTGAGGTAGGGGGTTTCCTCCATGTCTCTGCTCTGCGTGTCTCTGTGTGAGGCAGGGGGTTTTCTCCATGGCTTTTGCCTCTGTTGGTCTGACCTTGGGTAAAGGGGTTTTTCTCCTGGGTGTAGTGAGGTGTGTGGAGTTTGAGGTCTTTTCATTGTTAGTGATGTCTCCATGTTTTGGCTTTGGCTGGTGTGGGGTCCAGGTCTGGGGGGTCTGTTCAGCACAATGTCTTTCAGTTCTTTGGCCAGAAGGCTGACCCCTCGTTTGTTGAGGTGTTTGTCATCATACAGGTGGTGCTGCTCTATGGAGGGGTGTTGTGCCAGGCTGATGTTTGACATTGAGCTGATGTTCGCTGCCAGCTCTGTGTTGATGGCCTGGGTGATCTCGTTGGGTACATCTTTTCTTGGGAGCACGGATGATATAATTATTTTACTGTCAGGGAACTTTTGTTGTGCCGTCTTTGCTAGTTGGGTCAGTTGTTCTGAAATCTGCTGTTGCTGGTCTTGGAGGTTGTTTGTACCCGTGTGTATAATGAGATGGTTTGGATTGGTAAAATGTGGGTTATTGATGACTGATGTGACTTGTTGGATAGTTGCACAGTGAATTTTACTGACCCTTTTTCCTGGGAAGAGTCGCCGTGAATTAAGGTATTTGCCATTTGAGTCAATTATTAGGACAGTATCAGGACATTGTGACTTGCGGGTGGCTTGTCTGATGCTTGTGTCCTGGGTCCTGCTTGGTGGTGTTATGTGGTGCTGCTGTGGTTCTGTGCTGGAGGATTGGTTGGCGGTCGGCTTTGTACCCACTTGTATCGCTCTGTTTTCTCCTAGTTTGTTTTCATTAATTTCAGGAATATTTATTGGGTTTGGGTGATTTGATGTACTAGCGCCCTGGTCATTGGCGGTCCTTATGTCAGCGCTCTCCCTTACTCCTAGACTTTGTGTTTGTGGTTTTAGATTTTCTATCTCTAATCTGAGCTTTGTATTTTCTTGTTGCAGCTCTCGGAGTGTACATTGTATTTCCTGCAGAGCTGATGCATGTTCACACTTCAGTTTGTTTATCTCTTTAATTACTTGGTCATTTGTGTTTTTGTCACCGAGATTTCTTTGAAGTTCTTCTTTGAATTGTACAAAGTCTCTTTCTAATTGAGATAAACAGTCTCTGAGGGTGTCGGGTGAGGGGTGTGGGACATTGGGACATGGGGCAGCGGGGGTGTCGCTGGAGATTGTCTCTGTATGTCCATCTCTGGTCTGGGTTGCTGGAGTTTGTTGTTCTTTGTAAGTTTGGGCCTGGTCTTTAATATGATGAAAGATTTCTTGGAATTCCTCTAGCTTGTCCTCATTGCCTTGTATGAGAACGTTGCCGTTATTGTATAGACTTATGGTAAGTGTAATACTCCCATCATTTCCTGGGTCTTTTATTCTGATCTGTCGGCCCTTATTGATGCCACACTTTGATATGTCCTTATAGTGCTGGCACAGGGCTGTGTGCCAGGCGGAGCGGTGCTCAGTGTAGAATAATACATTTGTTTTCCTCTTGACTTCTTCTTTAGAGGTAAAGTCAGCAAAAAGTGTCTCTGGATTGTGTCTGATTGTGGCATGTTTTACTGCTTTCCTCGCTTGAATGCTCCTCTGCTCTTCGGAGTATGTGATCTCCAAGG
>NC_134690.1:409363738-409578686 GCF_050947455.1 Rhinoderma darwinii
ATATAAGATATACAGTGTACAGAATATATAAGATATACATTATACAGAATATATAAGATATACAGTGTACAGAATATATAAGATATACAGTATACAGAATATATAAGATATACAGTGTACAGAATATATAAGATATACAGTATACAGAATATATAAGATATACAGTATACAGAATATATAAGATATACAGTGTACAGAATATATAAGATATACAGTATACAGAATATATAAGATATACAGTGTACAGAATATATAAGATATACAGTGTACAGAATATATAAGATATACAGTATACAGAATATATAAGATATACAGTGTACAGAATCTATAAGATATACAGTGTACAGAATATATAAGATATACAGTGTACAGAATATATAAGATATACAGTGTACAGAATATATAAGATATACAGTATACAGAATATATAAGATATACAGTATACAGAATATATAAGATACAGTGTACAGAATATATAAGATATACAGTGTACAGAATATATAAGATATACAGTGTACAGAATATATAAGATATACAGTGTACAGAATATATAAGATATACAGTATACAGAATATATAAGATATACAGTGTACAGAATATATAAGATATACAGTATACAGAATATATAAGATATACAGTGTACAGAATATATAAGATATACAGTATACAGAATATATAAGATATACAGTGTACAGAATATATAAGATATACAGTGTACAGAATATATAAGATATACAGTATACAGAATATATAAGATATACAGTGTACAGAATATATAAGATATACAGTATACAGAATATATAAGATATACAGTGTACAGAATATATAAGATATACAGTATACAGAATATATAAGATATACAGTATACAGAATATATAAGATATACAGTGTACAGAATATATAAGATATACAGAGTACAGAATATATAAGATACACAGTATACAGAATATATAAGATATACAGTATACAGAATATATAAGATATACAGTATACAGAATATATAAGATATACAGTATACAGAATATATAAGATATACAGTATACAGAATATATAAGATATACAGTGTACAGAATATATAAGATATACAGTGTACAGAATATATAAGATATACAGTATACAGAATATATAAGATATACAGTATACAGAATATATAAGATATACAGTGTACAGAATATATAAGATATACAGAATATATAAGATATACAGTATACAGAATATATAAGATATACAGTGTACAGAATATATAAGATATACAGTGTACAGAATATATAAGATATACAGTGTACAGAATATATAAGATATACAGTATACAGAATATATAAGATATACAGTGTACAGAATATATAAGATACAGTGTACAGAATATATAAGATATACAGTGTACAGAATATATAAGATATACAGTGTACAGAATATATAAGATATACAGTGTACAGAATATATAAGATATACAGTGTACAGAATATATAAGATATACAGTGTACAGAATATATAAGATATACAGTATACAGAATATATAAGATATACAGTGTACAGAATATATAAGATATACAGTATACAGAATATATAAGATATACAGTGTACAGAATATATAAGATATACAGTGTACAGAATATATAAGATATACAGTATACAGAATATATAAGATATACAGTGTACAGAATATATAAGATATACAGTATACAGAATATATAAGATATACAGTGTACAGAATATATAAGATATACAGTATACAGAATATATAAGATATACAGTGTACAGAATATATAAGATATACAGTGTACAGAATATATAAGATATACAGTGTACAGAATATATAAGATATACAGTGTACAGAATATATAAGATATACAGTATACAGAATATATAAGATATAGTATACAGAATATATAAGATATACAGTATACAGAATATATAAGATATACAGTATACAGAATATATAAGATATAGTATACAGAATATATAAGATATACAGTGTACAGAATATATAAGATATACAGTATACAGAATATATAAGATATACAGTGTACAGAATATATAAGATATACAGTGTACAGAATATATAAGATATACAGTATACAGAATATATAAGATATACAGTGTACAGAATATATAAGATATACAGTATACAGAATATATAAGATATACAGTATACAGAATATATAAGATATACAGTGTACAGAATATATAAGATATACAGTATACAGAATATATAAGACATACAGTATACAGAATATATAAGATATACAGTGTACAGAATATATAAGATACAGTATACAGAATATATAAGATATACAGTGTACAGAATATATAAGATATACAGTGTACAGAATATATAAGATATACAGTATACAGAATATATAAGATATACAGTGTACAGAATATATAAGATATACAGTGTACAGAATATATAAGATATACAGTATACAGAATATATAAGATATACAGTATACAGAATATATAAGATATACAGTATACAGAATATATAAGATATACAGTGTACAGAATATATAAGATATACAGTATACAGAATATATAAGATATACAGTGTACAGAATATATAAGATATACAGTGTACAGAATATATAAGATATACAATATACAGAATATATAAGATATACAGTGTACAGAATATATAAGATATACAGTATACAGAATATATAAGATACACAGTGTACAGAATATATAAGATATACAGTGTACAGAATATATAAGATATACAGTATACAGAATATATAAGATATACAGTGTACAGAATATATAAGATATACAGTATACAGAATATATAAGATATACAGTATACAGAATATATAAGATATACAGTGTACAGAATATATAAGATATACAGTGTACAGAATATATAAGATATACAGTATACAGAATATATAAGATATACAGTGTACAGAATATATAAGATATACAGTATACAGAATATATAAGATATACAGTGTACAGAATATATAAGATATACAGTGTACAGAATATATAAGATATACAGTGTACAGAATATATAAGATATACAGTGTACAGAATATATAAGATATACAGTGTACAGAATATATAAGATATACAGTATACAGAATATATAAGATACAGTGTACAGAATATATAAGATATACAGTATACAGAATATATAAGATATACAGTATACAGAATATATAAGATATACAGTATACAGAATATATAAGATATACAGTGTACAGAATATATAAGATATACAGTGTACAGAATATATAAGATATACAGTATACAGAATATATAAGATATACAGTATACAGAATATATAAGATATACAGTATACAGAATATATAAGATATACAGTGTACAGAATATATAAGATATACAGTGTACAGAATATATAAGATATACAGTGTACAGAATATATAAGATATACAGTGTACAGAATATATAAGATATACAGTGTACAGAATATATAAGATACAGTGTACAGAATATATAAGATATACAGTGTACAGAATATATAAGATATACAGTATACAGAATATATAAGATATACAGTGTACAGAATATATAAGATATACAGTATACAGAATATATAAGATATACAGTGTACAGAATATATAAGATATACAGTGTACAGAATATATAAGATATACAGTGTACAGAATATATAAGATATACAGTGTACAGAATATATAAGATACAGTGTACAGAATATATAAGATATACAGTGTACAGAATATATAAGATATACAGTGTACAGAATATATAAGATATACAGTATACAGAATATATAAGATATACAGTGTACAGAATATATAAGATACAGTATACAGAATATATAAGATATACAGTGTACAGAATATATAAGATATACAGTGTACAGAATATATAAGATATACAGTATACAGAATATATAAGATATACAGTGTACAGAATATATAAGATATACAGTGTACAGAATATATAAGATATACAGTGTACAGAATATATAAGATATACAGTATACAGAATATATAAGATATACAGTATACAGAATATATAAGATATACAGTATACAGAATATATAAGATATACAGTGTACAGAATATATAAGATATACAGTATACAGAATATATAAGATATACAGTGTACAGAATATATAAGATATACAGTGTACAGAATATATAAGATATACAGTGTACAGAATATATAAGATATACAGTATACAGAATATATAAGATACAGTGTACAGAATATATAAGATATACAGTATACAGAATATATAAGATATACAGTGTACAGAATATATAAGATACAGTGTACAGAATATATAAGATATACAGTGTACAGAATATATAAGATATACAGTATACAGAATATATAAGATATACAGTATACAGAATATATAAGATATACAGTGTACAGAATATATAAGATATACAGTGTACAGAATATATAAGATATACAGTATACAGAATATATAAGATATACAGTATACAGAATATATAAGATACAATATACAGAATATATAAGATATACAGTATACAGAATATATAAGATATACAGTGTACAGAATATATAAGATATACAGTGTACAGAATATATAAGATATACAGTGTACAGAATATATAAGATATACAGTATACAGAATATATAAGATATACAGTGTACAGAATATATAAGATATACAGTGTACAGAATATATAAGATACAGTGTACAGAATATATAAGATATACAGTATACAGAATATATAAGATATACAGTATACAGAATATATAAGATACAGTATACAGAATATATAAGATATACAGTGTACAGAATATATAAGATATACAGTGTACAGAATATATAATACATACAGTGTACAGAATATATAAGATATACAGTGTACAGAATATATAAGATACAGTATACAGAATATATAAGATACAGTGTACAGAATATATAAGATATAGTATACAGAATATATAAGATATACAGTGTACAGAATATATAAGATATACAGAGTACAGAATATATAAGATATACAGTATACAGAATATATAAGATATACAGTGTACAGAATATATAAGATATACAGTGTACAGAATATATAAGATATACAGTGTACAGAATATATAAGATATACAGAGTACAGAATATATAAGATATACAGTGTACAGAATATATAAGATATACAGTATACAGAATATATAAGATATACAGTGTACAGAATATATAAGATATACAGTGTACAGAATATATAAGATATACAGTATACAGAATATATAAGATATACAGTATACAGAATATATAAGATATACAGTGTACAGAATATATAAGATATACAGTATACAGAATATATAAGATATACAGTATACAGAATATATAAGATATACAGTGTACAGAATATATAAGATATACAGTGTACAGAATATATAAGATATACAGTATACAGAATATATAAGATATACAGTGTACAGAATATATAAGATACACAGTATACAGAATATATAAGATATACAGTGTACAGAATATATAAGATATACAGTATACAGAATATATAAGATATACAGTATACAGAATATATAAGATACACAGTATACAGAATATATAAGATATACAGTATACAGAATATATAAGATATACAGTATACAGAATATATAAGATATACAGTATACAGAATATATAAGATATACAGTATACAGAATATATAAGATATACAGTATACAGAATATATAAGATATACAGTGTACAGAATATATAAGATATACAGTATACAGAATATATAAGATACACAGTATACAGAATATATAAGATACACAGTATACAGAATATATAAGATATACAGTATACAGAATATATAAGATATACAGTATACAGAATATATAAGATATACAGTATACAGAATATATAAGATATACAGTATACAGAATATATAAGATATACAGTGTACAGAATATATAAGATATACAGTATACAGAATATATAAGATATACAGTGTACAGAATATATAAGATACACAGTATACAGAATATATAAGATATACAGTGTACAGAATATATAAGATACACAGTATACAGAATATATAAGATATACAGTATACAGAATATATAAGATATACAGTATACAGAATATATAAGATATACAGTGTACAGAATATATAAGATATACAGTATACAGAATATATAAGATATACAGTATACAGAATATATAAGATATACAGTATACAGAATATATAAGATATACAGTGTACAGAATATATAAGATATACAGTATACAGAATATATAAGATACACAGTATACAGAATATATAAGATACACAGTATACAGAATATATAAGATATACAGTATACAGAATATATAAGATATACAGTATACAGAATATATAAGATATACAGTATACAGAATATATAAGATATACAGTATACAGAATATATAAGATATACAGTATACAGAATATATAAGATACACAGTATACAGAATATATAAGATACACAGTATACAGAATATATAAGATATACAGTATACAGAATATATAAGATACACAGTATACAGAATATATAAGATACACAGTATACAGAATATATAAGATACACAGTATACAGAATATATAAGATATACAGTATACAGAATATATAAGATATACAGTATACAGAATATATAAGATACAGTGTACAGAATATATAAGATATACAGTATACAGAATATATAAGATATACAGTATACAGAATATATAAGATACACAGTATACAGAATATATAAGATATACAGTATACAGAATATATAAGATATACAGTATACAGAATATATAAGATATACAGTATACAGAATATATAAGATATACAGTATACAGAATATATAAGATATACAGTATACAGAATATATAAGATATACAGTATACAGAATATATAAGATATACAGTGTACAGAATATATAAGATATACAGTATACAGAATATATAAGATATACAGTATACAGAATATATAAGGTATACAGTGTACAGAATATATAAGGTATACAGTACATGGAATATATAAGATACACAGTATACAGAATATATAAGATACACAGTATACAGAATATATAAGATATACAGTATACAGAATATATAAGATATACAGTATACAGAATATATAAGATACAGTGTACAGAATATATAAGATATACAGTATACAGAATATATAAGATATACAGTATACAGAATATATAAGATACACAGTATACAGAATATATAAGATATACAGTATACAGAATATATAAGATATACAGTATACAGAATATATAAGATATACAGTATACAGAATATATAAGATATACAGTATACAGAATATATAAGATATACAGTATACAGAATATATAAGATATACAGTATACAGAATATATAAGATATACAGTATACAGAATATATAAGATATACAGTGTACAGAATATATAAGATATACAGTATACAGAATATATAAGATATACAGTGTACAGAATATATAAGATATACAGTGTACAGAATATATAAGATATACAGTATACAGAATATATAAGATATACAGTGTACAGAATATATAAGATATACAGTATACAGAATATATAAGATATACAGTGTACAGAATATATAAGACATACAGTGTACAGAATATATAAGATATACAGTGTACAGAATATATAAGATATACAGTATACAGAATATATAAGATATACAGTGTACAGAATATATAAGATATACAGTATACAGAATATATAAGATATACAGTGTACAGAATATATAAGATATACAGTATACAGAATATATAAGATATACAGTGTACAGAATATATAAGACATACAGTGTACAGAATATATAAGATATACAGTATACAGAATATATAAGATACACAGTATACAGAATATATAAGATATACAGTATACAGAATATATAAGATATACAGTATACAGAATATATAAGATATACAGTATACAGAATATATAAGATATACAGTATACAGAATATATAAGGTATACAGTGTACAGAATATATAAGGTATACAGTACATGGAATATATAAGATACACAGTATACAGAATATATAAGATACACAGTATACAGAATATATAAGATATACAGTGTACAGAATATATAAGATATACAGTGTACAGAATATATAAGATATACAGTATACAGAATATATAAGATATACAGTATACAGAATATATAAGATACAGTGTACAGAATATATAAGATATACAGTATACAGAATATATAAGATATACAGTATACAGAATATATAAGATACACAGTATACAGAATATATAAGATATACAGTATACAGAATATATAAGATATACAGTATACAGAATATATAAGATATACAGTATACAGAATATATAAGATATACAGTATACAGAATATATAAGATATACAGTATACAGAATATATAAGATATACAGTATACAGAATATATAAGATATACAGTGTACAGAATATATAAGACATACAGTGTACAGAATATATAAGATATACAGTATACAGAATATATAAGATATACAGTGTACAGAATATATAAGATATACAGTATACAGAATATATAAGATATACAGTGTACAGAATATATAAGACATACAGTGTACAGAATATATAAGATATACAGTGTACAGAATATATAAGATATACAGTATACAGAATATATAAGATATACAGTGTACAGAATATATAAGATATACAGTATACAGAATATATAAGATATACAGTGTACAGAATATATAAGACATACAGTGTACAGAATATATAAGATATACAGTATACAGAATATATAAGATACACTGTGTATGGATTATATATGAAATATCTTAAAGGCTGTGGACACTTTTGAAATTAACATTTTTCTTTAAAAAAATCAGTGTTTTACTTCATTTAAAATTCTTTTACTTTTTGAGATACCGCATATGCATGGTATATACATCCTGTATACATAGACGCTACATGTATTCTTCCGTCAGATCATCTGAACTGAGGGCTTTGCTGAGAACGGGTCCTGCGTGTCCAGATAATATTGATCACATCCAAGTTTATACAGAGAGACACGCAAGACCCGTTCTCACCAAAGCCGTCAGTTCAGATGATCTGACGGAAGAATACATGTAGCGTCTATGTATACAGGATGTATATACCATGTATATAGGAGCTCTATCTCAAAAAGTAAAGGAATCTGAAATAAAGTAAAATATTGATTTTTAAAGAAAAACGTTGGTTTCCAAGGAGTGCACAAGCGATAATGTCTGAGACGGAGACCAGACTGACATGTTTGTGGGTTTCTTTTAGGTAATGAAATTGTCGGAGCCTCAGTACATGGGGTTTGATGTTAGGCTGGCGTATTATGCCTCGTTTTACGTCTGAAAATAGGGCTACAATACGTCGACAAACATCTGCCCATTCATTTGACGTACTGTGCAGACAACCTGTCATTTACGAGTCGTCGGTTGACAGCTGTCAAACGACGACGCGTAAAAATACAGCCTCGTCAAAAGAAGTGCGGGACACTTATATACATTATATGCGGGACACTTATATACATTATATGCGGGACGCTTATATACATTATATGAGGGACACTTATATACATTATATGCGGGACACTTATATACATTATATGCGGGACACTTATATACATTATATGCGGGACACTTATATACATTATATGCGGGACACTTATATACGTTATATGCGGGACACTTATATACATTATATGCGGGACACTTATATACACTATATGCGGGACACTTATATACATTATATGCAGGACACTTCTATACATTATATGCAGGACACTTATATACATTATATGCGGGACACTTATATACATTATATGCGGGACACTTATATACACTATATGCGGGACACTTATATACATTATATGCGGGACACTTCTATACATTATATGCAGGACACTTATATACATTATATGCGGGACACTTATATACATTACATGCGGGACACTTCTATACATTACATGCGGGACACTTATATACATTATATGCGGGACACTTATATACATTACATGCGGGACACTTCTATACATTACATGCGGGACACTTATATACATTATATGCGGGACACTTATATACATTATATGCAGGACACTTATATACATTATATGCAGGACACTTATATACATTATATGCGGGACACTTATATACATTATATGCGGGACACTTATATACATTATATGCAGGACACTTATATACATTATATGCGGGACACTTATATACATTATATGCGGGACACTTATATACATTATATGCGGGACACTTCTATACATTATATGCGGGACACTTCTATACATTATATGCGGGACACTTATATACATTATATGCGGGACACTTATATACATTATATGCAGGACACTTATATACATTATATACGGGACACTTATATACATTATATGCAGGACACTTATATACATTATATGCGGGACACTTATATACATTATATGCGGGACGCTTATATACATTATATGAGGGACACTTATATACATTATATGCGGGACACTTATATACATTATATGCGGGACACTTATATACATTATATGCGGGACACTTATATACATTATATGCGGGACACTTATATACATTATATGCGGGATGCTTATATACATTATATGCGGGACACTTCTATACATTATATGCGGGACACTTATATACATTATATTCGGGACACTTATATACATTATATGCGGGACACTTATATACATTATATGCGGGACACTTCTATACATTATATGCGGGACACTTATATACATTATATGCGGGACACTTATATACATTATATGTGGGACACTTATATACATTATATGCGGGACACTTATATACATTATATGCGGGACACTTATATACATTATATGCAGGTCACTTATATACATTATATGCGGGACACTTCTATACATTATATGCAGGACACTTCTATACATGACTTAAGGTATGTTTGATGCTTCCGCTATCTTCGACCTTACACCCCAAACCCCAATAAGAGACCACACATGAATTTTGGTGTAAAGGCCACAGCAGCCATTTATTAAACACACCTTTTTTCTGAAAAAGAGCATAACCATAAACACATCATAACTCCATGATAACATCCTGCTCTATTTCCCAACTCCAGATAAAGGATCCTTGAAGGCACTTCAATCATTAAACTCCATCGTTTCCTTATTAGGTCTGGACCCCTTACCCTACAGCCGTTCTGCACCTGACCCGAGGGCACCAACCATGTCCAAGACCTCTCTCTCCCTTCCTGGGGACCCTGCCCATCAGGAATATATATGAGCTGGGTAACCACTCCCCAGCCCCTCCAATACTATCCCGGGTTAAACGCCCCGAGTTCTCTTGCAACAATCTCCATTGTTGCTTCTCCTTCTTACCATTCCGTGCCTCCAAAGACCCCTCCTCCTACCGCCATTGCTACTGTGACAAAACAAAACCCCAACCGACAAATTCCCATAAACAGGAGAAAATACTGGGAGGGCGGGCGGGACAAAACTTTCTCCTGTTGTCCAGCGGGAAAGAGGGCTGCCTCTTCCCCGCATGGACTTATATACTTTATTCTCCACCCACCACATATAGATACATTTTGCCCCATGCCCCCTTTCACATAACCCTCCAATCCCTATAAATATAGCCTAAAACATAATACCTAGAACATAATAGCCTAGAACTCCCAAACACCTAGTCATGCGCTTCCTTCATTACGGCTGCGCCTACATTACGCTGGGCTTACTTGACTTAAGGTATGTTTGATGCTTCCGCTATCTTCGACCTTACACCCCAAACCCCAATAAGAGACCACACATGAATTTTGGTGTAAAGGCCACAGCAGCCATTTATTAAACACACCTTTTTTCTGAAAAAGAGCATAACCATAAACACATCATAACTCCATGATAACATCCTGCTCTATTTCCCAACTCCAGATAAAGGATCCTTGAAGGCACTTCAATCATTAAACTCCATCGTTTCCTTATTAGGTCTGGACCCCTTACCCTACAGCCGTTCTGCACCTGACCCGAGGGCACCAACCATGTCCAAGACCTCTCTCTCCCTTCCTGGGGACCCTGCCCATCAGGAATATATATGAGCTGGGTAACCACTCCCCAGCCCCTCCAATACTATCCCGGGTTAAACGCCCCGAGTTCTCTTGCAACAATCTCCATTGTTGCTTCTCCTTCTTACCATTCCGTGCCTCCAAAGACCCCTCCTCCTACCGCCACGACAATCATGTGTGACCCCTTACACATGATTGTCCCTCCACAACTGCAGGGCTTTCTCCATGCCCTCCTTAATGTCCAGGGTCCACATATCCAGACCCACCTCGTTTAGATGAACACCATCCGCCCTGAGGAAACCTACCTCTCTACCCTCCAACTCCTTATGCCGCACCACAACACCGCCATTGCGTGCCACAAATCTGCCAACTACCTTGTTGACCTTTGCTCGCGCTTTGTTTAAGCTATGTACGGAACGTGCCTGCCGCCACACCTTGCGAGCCACAATATCAGACCATACAATAACCACTCCTGGGAACGCCGACCACAACCGCAAAAGGTCAATCTTCACATCCCTCACTAAATCCCTGGACGACCGAATGCCCAAATCATTGCCGCCAAGGTGCACCACTAAGATATCCGGCGCCCTGTCCAAACCCGCATAAAATTGTACCTCTGGTAACAGCCTACACCACAGCATGCCCCGCAGGCCCAACCATCTGACCTGCACCTCTGCGTGATCCATGCCCAACTGCCGTCCGGCCGGACGAACATCTGCACGCACACCTCCCCAGTGTACGTAGGAGTGCCCCATGATCCAAATCAAGCAGGGACCTGCACCTAAAACAACACAAAACAACAACGTAACTACTCCATATCCACCTCCAGCACATCTTATCACCACCGCCTCAAAGCAAATGAGGCCGCACATACAACCTATATCGGTCTGACTCCCACCTACCGATCTTCTTAACCATCGCCGGGGATAAACCCCACCGAGCTGCTTCCGTAGCTGCGCCAATTCTAAAGGAATGAGAGCTAAAACCTGCTCCACCTCTGCCAGACAACAGGATACATTTTTTGAACACCTGTGAAAACTGGAATTTTGACAGAGACAGCCCGTCTGCATGAACCAACAAGGATGCCGGGCCCTCAGGCCTCACCGCAACAAACTCCCGAAAACAGCGGACCGGGCACACCCGCGACCCTGGTAACTCATACAAACGCACCACAAAACCTCTCCCTTCCTGATCTGTCTTAGATCTACGGAGCAAACAAGAAAGGCAGGAGCCATCCAAATCCACATCCGCGTACAATAAGCCCCCTGCCACACTCTTACTGGCCGACACCAACTCCGATATCCGGAACGCCCCAAAGAAAGCCAAAGAAAAGGCCAGTGTAAATAGCCGCACTTCAAATGCTGAAACACAAACCTCCCTCAACAAATCACAAATCGCTACCAACAGCTCAAATGACACCGGCTTCCTGAGATCCCTAACTGCGGAACCCCTCCTGAAACCCTTCATTGCCTGCCGCACCAGAAAGGACTTAGTCACGTCCTCCTCACCTTTCTTCTTAAACCAAAAAGCCAAGGCCGACAAACTGCGAGCGACCATTGCTGCAGACGACCCCTCACTGTACGCATTTCCTATAAAATACAACAAACACGCCTGCCGATCTGCAATACCTGCCTGCGCATTTTCCAACAACGCCTCCCATACCTGCCATACCGCACTGTACCTCTGCCACGTGACCGCACTAACCGACCTTTCCACAAGCGACATCGCCATTGTCACACCACCTTCCACAGATGCTCTGGACAAGGCAGGCCATGAGACTCCGCCCCCGGCGCCAGCAGACGAAACCTGTCCCACTGTTGACGAGAAAGGGAATCAGCCACAGAATTCAGCACCCCAGGAATATGCACTGCCACAAAATGCGCATTCAACATCAGACCTCTCAAAACTAAATGTCGCAATAGCCGCACGACTGGCGGAGAATTAGCTGTCTGCGCATTAACAGCCTGAACGACACCCAGATTGTCACATACGAAACGCACTCTCCGGTCCCGCAGACAATCCCCCCACAACTCCGCCGCCACCACAATCGGGAACAGTTCCAGCAGAGCCAAGTTACGGACAAAACCACATTCATGCCAAGCATCTGGCCAAACTCCTGCACACCACTGCCCCTGGAAATAAGCCCCAAATCCACAAGCACCTGATGCATCAGTATACAGCTCCAAGTCCACACTAGACACCGGCTGATACATGAGCACCGACCGCCCATTATAGGTCTGCAAAAACTCCCCCCACACCAACAAGTCAGCTTTCAACTCCGCCGACAACCTAATGAAATGATGGGGGGAATGCACCCCTGCGGTAGCACTCGCCAATCGCCTGCAAAACACTCGCCCCATGGGCATAATCCTACAAGCAAAATTCAAATGCCCCAACAAGGATTGCAAGTCCCGCAATTGTATCTTCTTCCTGCGCAGCGCACTCGCCACCAACTCTCTCATCTCCAGCAACTTATCATCAGGCAAGCGACACTCCATATTATCTGAATCAATCATGATTCCCAAAAACTTAATGACCGGCGTGGGTCCCTCAGTTTTTTCAGGCGCCAGAGGTACCCCAAAATCCATTGCCACTCTCTCCATAGTATGTAGCAATCCTGCACACACATAGGTACCCGGCGGACCGATAAACAGGAAATCATCCAGATAATGCAGAGCAGATTGCACCTGCGCCTCCCGACGGACCACCCACTCCAAAAACGTGCTAAACATCTCAAAATAAGCGCATGAAATGGAGCAGCCCATCGGGAGGCAACAATCCACAAAATATTCCTCCTGCCAATAACATCCCAGCAAACAAAAACTATCCGGATGCACCGGCAATAAACGAAAAGCGGCCTCAATGTCAGTTTTCGCTAACAGAGAGCCCTTCCCGTATTTCCGAACCCAAACAACCGCCGCATCAAAGTTAGTGTAACTAACCGCGCACAGGGCCGGATCAATGCCGTCATTCACCGACTCGCCTTCCGGATAAGACAAGTGATGAATAAGGCGGAATTTATTCGCCTCCTTTTTTGGAACCAAACCTAACGGGGAAACACGCAAACTCTGAACAGGCGGGGAGGAAAACGGCCCCGCCATGCGGCCCAACGCCACCTCCTTCAGCAGCTTATCCGTAACCAGATCAGGCCGCGCCAAAGCAGACGACAAATTACGGACTACCCCTTCACGTCCAGCTGACGTACAAGGAATCCGAAAACCTACTGAAAATCCTAACCACAACAACTCCGCCACTTTCTTATTTGGATAGCCCCTTAAAAACGGGAGCATCCTTTCCACCCTCACCGGCGTCGCCCCTCTTCTGCTCAGCATCTCCCTGCCTGCCCCTATGCTTCTTGAAGCATCTGGACAAACCATGGGCGCCTCCGCAACCGGAGCACTCGTGCTTATATCTGCAGTCTGGGCCGAACTTGCAATGCCCCTCGTTGTACTGCCAGCAACACCCCTTTCCTGAGGATCCTGACCGACCCGCTGCTGACCCCTGACCGCCGGCCGCATCCCGAAAGGGCTGCTGACCCTGTTTTGGCGCAGACATCAGCCGCATCCACAAACTGATATCTTTGTGGTCCCATCGCAATGACGGGCGCACCGACTTCCGTTGACGAAACTGTTCGTCATACCGCAACCAAGCGTTACCGCCGTATACACGATACGCCTCCCCTACCGAATCCATATAACAAAACAACGCCGAACAGTTCTCCGGCGCCTTCTCACCCACCACACTAGCCAAGATAGCGAAGGCCTGCAGCCAATTCGCAAAAGTCCGAGGAATCAAGCGATACCGCCGCCGCTCCTCCTCCTCCTTCTTACTTTCGTCCGGTTTCCACCGGTCCAAATTAAACTTTTCTAATGGCAGCAAAGAAAAAATCTCAACATATTCATCTTTCCAGATCTTTTCCCTAATTTCCACCTTCAAATGTGCCCCCAGCGGGCCCTCAAAGCACACATAAACCTCGCCTTTTGCTGTATCCGCCAAACGCACATCCTCCACCACTTTCTTAGCCGCACTCGCCGCCGCGTCAGCCGCTTTTTCCACCGCCACTACGGCACCCACAACCGGCGCCACGTCACTAACACCCGCAATCCCTGCCGCAGCCGCACCAGAAATCGCCTCGTTAGCAACTGCACTCCCTGCCGCACTAGCAGACGCCTCACTAGCAGCGCCCCATACCCTCGCTGGCGACTGCTCTACGCCTGGCACATTTCTCATAAAATACTCCTGCATCCCTCTAAACAACAATTGCATCTGTGACATTGACAACATCCCCCCCACATCCCCCCCACACATCCCCGGCACCACATCCGTGGTAAACTCACCCGTACGTCCCTGAGGTGACCTCCCAGCGGACGCGTCCATCACTCCAGATAATCCAGGCGTCGGTCGTGACGATCCTGGGGAGTGGTGCTCCTGCACCCCATGCTCCCCGTAACTCCGCACACTTCTTGTTGAGGAAGCTCTAGGCCCAGCGGAACGCGGCCCGTCCACGATCCTGCCACCCGCTGGTGGCGCGACATATCCAGCCACGATCCTGCCACCCGCTGGTGGCGCGACTTCAGCCTGACAGCCCTGCCGATCCAGTCCTTCTGCAGGGCTGTCAAACACAAAACGTCTTGTCGCCGCTTGTCGTGCAGACCGCTGCCCCCCCTCGTCCGGATGGGGCCCGGCGTCACTCACCGCAGCTGCCCGGGTCCTTCCGGTCGCTGTCGCTGTCACACGCCTCCCTGCTCCTGCAGGAGGCGATCTCACTCCCCATCCAGAGGCCGCTCGCCTCTTCCTTCTTGTCGGTCTTGCAGTCCGGACATCCGTGTGTAGAGCTCCTCCGGCACCTGGAGCATCGGCGCCGGAGAAAGCCGTCATTTCCTGTGATGCGCGCGCATCCGGTCCCGCACGCACTTCCGGCCTTGTGCGCGCATCCGGTCTTGCGCGCGCATCCGGTCCCGCCTCCACTTCCGGCGTCGTTGTTTGAGACAGGAGGGAGGAAGATGGCCGCCGCGGCCCCCCCCCTCCTGTCACCTCCGATCTGGCCCGCCTGATGGGATTCCTCCCAGACCTCCGCGGACCGTCGCCAGGGTGTAGCTCCAGACCAGCAGGAGGAGGAGGGTCCCTGGAGGGGCTCCCTCGGCGCCGACCAGACCGAGGTGCATCCGCAGAAGAAGGCCTCTCCTGAGGCCCGGAACGCCTGCTGCTGCGTCCCTCACTCTCCTCTCCAGCCGCTGGAACCGGAGGGAGAGCCCCGGCAATCAGCGCATCCAGCCATCCCACGCCGTGCTGCATCGCTGCATCCCGGATCCTGGCCATCGTTGACTCCATCGCCGATTCCATCAGGTAAGTAGAAAATATTTATCTGTATATTTATCTTTTACTATAATAACAGGACAAAACTTTCTCCTGTTGTCCAGCGGGAAAGAGGGCTGCCTCTTCCCCGCATGGACTTATATACTTTATTCTCCACCCACCACATATAGATACATTTTGCCCCATGCCCCCTTTCACATAACCCTCCAATCCCTATAAATATAGCCTAAAACATAATACCTAGAACATAATAGCCTAGAACTCCCAAACACCTAGTCATGCGCTTCCTTCATTACGGCTGCGCCTACATTACGCTGGGCTTACTTTATATGCGGGACACTTCTATACATTATATGCAGGACACTTCTATACATTATATGCGGGACACTTCTATACATTATATGCGGGACACTTATATACATTATATGCGGGACACTTCTATACATTATATGCAGGTCACTTATATACATTATTTGCGGGACACTTCTATACATTATATGCAGGTCACTTATATACATTATATGCGGGACACTTCTATACATTATATGCAGGGCACTTATACACATTATATGCAGGACACTTATATACATTATATGCAGGACACTTATATACATTATATGCAGGACACTTATACACATTATATGCAGGACACTTATATACATTATATGCAGGACACTTATATACATTATATGCGGGACACTTATATACATTATATGCGGGACACTTATATACATTATATACGGGACGCTTATATACATTATATGCGGATGCTTCTATACATTATATGCGGGACACTTCTATACATTATATGCGGGACACTTCTATACATTATATGCGTGACACTTCTATACATTATATGCGGGACACTTCTATACATTATATGCGGGACACTTCTATACATTATATGCGGACACTTCTATAAATTATATGCGGGACACTACTATACATTATATGTGTGGCACTTATATACATTATATGCGGGACACTTATATACATGATATGCGAGACACTTATATACATTATATGCGGGACACTTATATACATTATATGCGGGACACTTGTATACATTATATGCGGGACACTTATATACATTATATGCAGGACACTTATATACATTATATGCGGGACACTTCTATACATTATACGCGGGACACTTATATACATTATATGCGGTACACTTGTATACATTATATGCAGGACACTTATATACATTATATGCAGGACACTTATATACATTATATGCAGGACACTTATATACATTATATGCGGGACACTTATATACATTATATGCGGGACACTTCTATACATTATATGCGGGACACTTCTATACATTATATGCGGGACACTTCTATACATTATATGCAGGGCACTTCTATACATTATATGCAGGTCACTTATATACATTATATGCAGGACACTTATACACATTATATGCAGGTCACTTATATACATTATATGCAGGACACTTATACACATTATATGCAGGACACTTCTATACATTATATGCAGGACACTTCTATACATTATATGCGGGACACTTATATACATTATATGCGGGACACTTCTATACATTATATGCAGGACACTTATATACATTATATGCGGGACACTTCTATACATTATATGCGGGTCACTTCTTTACATTATATGCAGGACACTTATATACATTATATGCGGGACACTTCTATACATTATATGCAGGTCACTTATATACATTATATGCAGGGCACTTATATACATTATATGCAGGACACTTATATACATTATATGCAGGACACTTCTATACATTATATGCGGGGCACTTATATACATTATATGCAGGACACTTATATACATTATATGCGGGGCACTTTTATACATTATATGCAGGTCACTTATATACATTATATGCAGGACACTTATATACATTATATGCAGGACACTTATATACATTATATGCGGGACACTTGTATACATTATATGCGGGACACGTATATACATTATATGCAGGACACTTATATACATTATATGCGGGGCACTTCTATACATTATATGCGGGACACTTGTATTCATTATATGCGGGACACTTCAATACATTATATGCAGGACACTTATATACATTATATGCGGGACACTTATATACATTATATGCGGGACACTTCTATACATTATATGCAGGGCACTTCTATACATTATATGCAGGTCACTTATATACATTATATGCAGGACACTTATACACATTATATGCAGGACACTTATATACATTATATGCAGGACACTTATATACATTATATGCAGGACACTTATATACATTATATGCGGGACACTTATATACATTATATACGGGACGCTTATATACATTATATGCGGATGCTTCTATACATTATATGCGGGACACTTCTATACATTATATGCGGGACACTTCTATACATTATATGCGGGACACTTATATACATTATATGCAGGACACTTCTATACATTATATGCGGGACACTTATATACATTATATGCGGGACACTTATATACATTATATGCGGGACACTTATATACATTATATGCGGGACACTTATATACATTATATACGGGACACTTATATACATTATATGCGGGACACTTATATACATTATATACAGGACACTTATATACATTATATGCAGGGCACTTATATACATTATGTGCAGGACACTTATATACATTATATGCGGGACACTTATATACATTATATGCGGGAAACTTATATACATTATATGCGGGACACGTATATACATTATATGCGGGACACATATACATTATATGCAGGACACTTCTATACATTATATGCGGGGCACTTATATACATTATATGCAGGACACTTATATACATTATATGCAGGACACTTATATACATTATATGCGGGACACTTATATACATTATATGCGGGACACTTATATACATTATATACGGGACACTTATATACATTATATGCGGGACACTTATATACATTATATGCAGGTCACTTATATACATTATATGCAGGACACTTATACACATTATATGCAGGACACTTATATACATTATATGCAGGACACTTATATACATTATATGCGGGACACTTATATACATTATATGCGGGACACTTCTATACATTATATGCAGGACACTTATATACATTATGTGCAGGACACTTATATACATTATATGCGGGACACTTCTATACATTATATGCGGGACACTTCTATACATTATATGCGGGACACTTCTATACATTATATGCGGGATACTTCTATACATTATATGCGGGACACTTATATACGTTATATGCGGGAAACTTATATACATTATATGCGGGACACGTATATACATTATATGCGGGACACATATACATTATATGCGGGACACTTATATACATTATATGCAGGACACTTATATACATTATATGCGGGACACTTATATACATTATATGCAGGACACTTATATACATTATATGCGGGACACTTATATACATTATATGCGGGACACTTATATACATTATATGCGGGACACTTATATACATTATATGCAGGACACTTCTATACATTATATGCGGGACACTTATATACATTATATGCGGGACACTTATATACATTATATGCTGGATACTTATATGCATTATATGCGGGACACTTATATACATTATATGCGGGACACTTATATACATTATATGCGGGACACTTATATACATTATATGCAGGACACTTATATACATTATATGCAGGACACTTATATACATTATATGCGGGACACTTATATACATTATATGCGAGACACATATATACATTATATGCGGGACACTTATATACATTATATGCGGGACACATATATACATTATATACGGGACGCTTATATACATTATATGCGGATGCTTCTATACATTATATGCGGGACACTTCTATACATTATATGCGGGACACTTCTATACATTATATGCGGGACACTTCTATACATTATATGCGGGACACTTCTATACATTATATGCGGGACACTTCTATACATTATATGCGGACACTTCTATAAATTATATGCGGGACACTACTATACATTATATGTGTGGCACTTATATACATTATATGCGGGACACTTATATACATGATATGCGGGACACTTATATACATTATATGCGGGACACTTATATACATTATATGCGGGACACTTATATACATTATATGCGGTACACTTGTATACATTATATGCAGGACACTTATATACATTATATGCAGGACACTTATATACATTATATGCAGGACACTTATATACATTATATGCGGGACACTTCTATACATTATATGCGGGACACTTCTATACATTATATGCGGGACACTTCTATACATTATATGCGGGACACTTCTATACATTATATGCAGGGCACTTCTATACATTATATGCAGGTCACTTATATACATTATATGCAGGACACTTATACACATTATATGCAGGTCACTTATATACATTATATGCAGGACACTTATACACATTATATGCAGGACACTTATATACATTATATGCAGGACACTTCTATACATTATATGCAGGACACTTCTATACATTATATGCGGGACACTTATATACATTATATGCGGGACACTTCTATACATTATATGCAGGACACTTATATACATTATATGCGGGACACTTCTATACATTATATGCGGGTCACTTCTTTACATTATATGCAGGACACTTATATACATTATATGCGGGACACTTCTATACATTATATGCAGGTCACTTATATACATTATATGCAGGGCACTTATATACATTATATGCAGGACACTTATATACATTATATGCAGGACACTTCTATACATTATATGCGGGGCACTTATATACATTATATGCAGGACACTTATATACATTATATGCGGGGCACTTTTATACATTATATGCAGGTCACTTATATACATTATATGCAGGACACTTATATACATTATATGCAGGACACTTATATACATTATATGCGGGACACTTGTATACATTATATGCGGGACACTTGTATACATTATATGCGGGACACGTATATACATTATATGCAGGACACTTATATACATTATATGCGGGACACTTCTATACATTATATGCGGGGCACTTCTATACATTATATGCGGGACACTTGTATTCATTATATGCGGGACACTTCAATACATTATATGCAGGACACTTATATACATTATATGCGGGACACTTATATACATTATATGCGGGACACTTCTATACATTATATGCAGGGCACTTCTATACATTATATGCAGGTCACTTATATACATTATATGCAGGACACTTATACACATTATATGCAGGACACTTATATACATTATATGCAGGACACTTATATACATTATATGCAGGACACTTATATACATTATATGCGGGACACTTATATACATTATATACGGGACGCTTATATACATTATATGCGGATGCTTCTATACATTATATGCGGGACACTTCTATACATTATATGCGGGACACTTCTATACATTATATGCGGGACACTTATATACATTATATGCAGGACACTTCTATACATTATATGCGGGACACTTATATACATTATATGCGGGACACTTATATACATTATATGCGGGACACTTATATACATTATATGCGGGACACTTATATACATTATATACGGGACACTTATATACATTATATGCGGGACACTTATATACATTATATGCAGGACACTTATATACATTATATGCAGGGCACTTATATACATTATGTGCAGGACACTTATATACATTATATGCGGGACACTTCTATACATTATATGCGGGACACTTCTATACATTATATGCGGGACACTTCTATACATTATATGCGGGACACTTCTATACATTATATGCGGGACACTTATATACATTATATGCGGGAAACTTATATACATTATATGCGGGACACGTATATACATTATATGCGGGACACATATACATTATATGCGGGACACTTATATACATTATATGCAGGACACTTATATACATTATATGCGGGACACTTATATACATTATATGCGGGACACTTATATACATTATATACGGGACACTTATATACATTATATGCGGGACACTTATATACATTATATGCAGGTCACTTATATACATTATATGCAGGACACTTATACACATTATATGCAGGACACTTATATACATTATATGCAGGACACTTATATACATTATATGCGGGACACTTATATACATTATATGCGGGACACTTCTATACATTATATGCAGGACACTTATATACATTATGTGCAGGACACTTATATACATTATATGCGGGACACTTCTATACATTATATGCGGGACACTTCTATACATTATATGCGGGACACTTCTATACATTATATGCGGGATACTTCTATACATTATATGCGGGACACTTATATACGTTATATGCGGGAAACTTATATACATTATATGCGGGACACGTATATACATTATATGCAGGGCACTTCTATACATTATATGCAGGTCACTTATATACATTATATGCAGGACACTTATACACATTATATGCAGGTCACTTATATACATTATATGCAGGACACTTATACACATTATATGCAGGACACTTATATACATTATATGCAGGACACTTCTATACATTATATGCAGGACACTTCTATACATTATATGCGGGACACTTATATACATTATATGCGGGACACTTCTATACATTATATGCAGGACACTTATATACATTATATGCGGGACACTTCTATACATTATATGCGGGTCACTTCTTTACATTATATGCAGGACACTTATATACATTATATGCGGGACACTTCTATACATTATATGCAGGTCACTTATATACATTATATGCAGGGCACTTATATACATTATATGCAGGACACTTATATACATTATATGCAGGACACTTCTATACATTATATGCGGGGCACTTATATACATTATATGCAGGACACTTATATACATTATATGCGGGGCACTTTTATACATTATATGCAGGTCACTTATATACATTATATGCAGGACACTTATATACATTATATGCAGGACACTTATATACATTATATGCGGGACACTTGTATACATTATATGCGGGACACTTGTATACATTATATGCGGGACACGTATATACATTATATGCAGGACACTTATATACATTATATGCGGGGCACTTCTATACATTATATGCGGGACACTTGTATTCATTATATGCGGGACACTTCAATACATTATATGCAGGACACTTATATACATTATATGCGGGACACTTATATACATTATATGCGGGACACTTATATACATTATATGCAGGACACTTATATACATTATATGCGGGACACTTCTATACATTATATGCAGGGCACTTCTATACATTATATGCAGGTCACTTATATACATTATATGCAGGACACTTATACACATTATATGCAGGACACTTATATACATTATATGCAGGACACTTATATACATTATATGCAGGACACTTATATACATTATATGCGGGACACTTATATACATTATATACGGGACGCTTATATACATTATATGCGGGACACTTCTATACATTATATGCGGGATACTTCTATACATTATATGCGGGACACTTATATACGTTATATGCGGGAAACTTATATACATTATATGCGGGACACGTATATACATTATATGCGGGACACATATACATTATATGCGGGACACTTATATACATTATATGCAGGACACTTATATACATTATATGCGGGACACTTATATACATTATATGCAGGACACTTATATACATTATATGCGGGACACTTATATACATTATATGCGGGACACTTATATACATTATATGCGGGACACTTATATACATTATATGCAGGACACTTCTATACATTATATGCGGGACACTTATATACATTATATGCGGGACACTTATATACATTATATGCTGGATACTTATATGCATTATATGCGGGACACTTATATACATTATATGCGGGACACTTATATACATTATATGCGGGACACTTATATACATTATATGCAGGACACTTATATACATTATATGCAGGACACTTATATACATTATATGCGGGACACTTATATACATTATATGCGGGACACTTATATACATTATATGCGGGACACTTATATACATTATATGCGGGACACTTATATACATTATATACGGGACGCTTATATACATTATATGCGGATGCTTCTATACATTATATGCGGGACACTTCTATACATTATATGCGGGACACTTCTATACATTATATGCGGGACACTTCTATACATTATATGCGGGACACTTCTATACATTATATGCAGGTCACTTCTTTACATTATATGCAGGACACTTATATACATTATATGCGGGACACTTCTATACATTATATGCGGGACACTTCTATACATTATATGCAGGACACTTATATACATTATATGCGGGACACTTCTATACATTATACGCGGGACACTTATATACATTATATGCGGTACACTTGTATACATTATATGCAGGACACTTATATACATTATATGCAGGACACTTATATACATTATATGCAGGACACTTATATACATTATATGCGGGACACTTCTATACATTATATGCGGGACACTTCTATACATTATATGCGGGACACTTCTATACATTATATGCGGGACACTTCTATACATTATATGCAGGGCACTTCTATACATTATATGCAGGTCACTTATATACATTATATGCAGGACACTTATACACATTATATGCAGGTCACTTATATACATTATATGCAGGACACTTATACACATTATATGCAGGACACTTCTATACATTATATGCAGGACACTTCTATACATTATATGCGGGACACTTATATACATTATATGCGGGACACTTCTATACATTATATGCAGGACACTTATATACATTATATGCGGGACACTTCTATACATTATATGCGGGTCACTTCTTTACATTATATGCAGGACACTTATATACATTATATGCGGGACACTTCTATACATTATATGCAGGTCACTTATATACATTATATGCAGGGCACTTATATACATTATATGCAGGACACTTATATACATTATATGCAGGACACTTCTATACATTATATGCGGGGCACTTATATACATTATATGCAGGACACTTATATACATTATATGCGGGGCACTTTTATACATTATATGCAGGTCACTTATATACATTATATGCAGGACACTTATATACATTATATGCAGGACACTTATATACATTATATGCGGGACACTTGTATACATTATATGCGGGACACTTGTATACATTATATGCGGGACACGTATATACATTATATGCAGGACACTTATATACATTATATGCGGGGCACTTCTATACATTATATGCGGGACACTTGTATTCATTATATGCGGGACACTTCAATACATTATATGCAGGACACTTATATACATTATATGCGGGACACTTATATACATTATATGCGGGACACTTCTATACATTATATGCAGGGCACTTCTATACATTATATGCAGGTCACTTATATACATTATATGCAGGACACTTATACACATTATATGCAGGACACTTCTATACATTATATGCGGGACACTTATATACATTATATGCGGGACACTTATATACATTATATGCGGGACACTTCTATACATTATATGCAGGTCACTTATATACATTATATGCGGGACACTTCTATACATTATATGCGGGACGCTTATATACATTATATGCAGGACACTTATATACATTATATGCGGGACACTTATATACATTATATGCAGGACACTTATATACATTATATGCAGGACACTTATATACATTATATGCGGGACACTTATATACATTATATACGGGACGCTTATATACATTATATGCGGATGCTTCTATACATTATATGCGGGACACTTCTATACATTATATGCGGGACACTTCTATACATTATATGCGGGACACTTATATACATTATATGCAGGACACTTCTATACATTATATGCGGGACACTTATATACATTATATGCGGGACACTTATATACATTATATGCGGGACACTTATATACATTATATGCGGGACACTTATATACATTATATACGGGACACTTATATACATTATATGCGGGACACTTATATACATTATATGCAGGACACTTATATACATTATATGCAGGGCACTTATATACATTATGTGCAGGACACTTATATACATTATATGCGGGACACTTATATACATTATATGCGGGACACTTCTATACATTATATGCGGGACACTTCTATACATTATATGCGGGACACTTCTATACATTATATGCGGGACACTTATATACATTATATGCGGGAAACTTATATACATTATATGCGGGACACGTATATACATTATATGCGGGACACATATACATTATATGCGGGACACTTATATACATTATATGCAGGACACTTATATACATTATATGCGGGACACTTATATACATTATATGCGGGACACTTATATACATTATATACGGGACACTTATATACATTATATGCGGGACACTTATATACATTATATGCAGGTCACTTATATACATTATATGCAGGACACTTATACACATTATATGCAGGACACTTATATACATTATATGCAGGACACTTATATACATTATATGCGGGACACTTATATACATTATATGCGGGACACTTCTATACATTATATGCGGGACACTTATATACATTATATGCGGGACACTTCTATACATTATATGCGGGACACTTCTATACATTATATGCGGGACACTTCTATACATTATATGCGGGATACTTCTATACATTATATGCGGGACACTTATATACGTTATATGCGGGGAACTTATATACATTATATGCGGGACACGTATATACATTATATGCGGGACACATATACATTATATGCGGGACACTTATATACATTATATGCAGGACACTTATATACATTATATGCGGGACACTTATATACATTATATGCAGGACACTTATATACATTATATGCGGGACACTTATATACATTATATGCGGGACACTTATATACATTATATGCGGGACACTTATATACATTATATGCAGGACACTTCTATACATTATATGCGGGACACTTATATACATTATATGCGGGACACTTATATACATTATATGCTGGATACTTATATGCATTATATGCGGGACACTTATATACATTATATGCGGGACACTTATATACATTATATGCGGGACACTTATATACATTATATGCAGGACACTTATATACATTATATGCAGGACACTTATATACATTATATGCGGGACACTTATATACATTATATGCGGGACACTTATATACATTATATGCGGGACACTTATATACATTATATGCGGGACACTTATATACATTATATACGGGACGCTTATATACATTATATGCGGATGCTTCTATACATTATATGCGGGACACTTCTATACATTATATGCGGGACACTTCTATACATTATATGCGGGACACTTCTATACATTATATGCGGGACACTTCTATACATTATATGCGGGACACTTCTATACATTATATGCGGACACTTCTATAAATTATATGCGGGACACTACTATACATTATATGTGTGGCACTTATATACATTATATGCGGGACACTTATATACATGATATGCGGGACACTTATATACATTATATGCGGGACACTTATATACATTATATGCGGGACACTTGTATACATTATATGCGGGACACTTATATACATTATATGCAGGACACTTATATACATTATATGCGGGACACTTCTATACATTATATGCGGGACACTTATATACATTATATGCGGTACACTTGTATACATTATATGCAGGACACTTATATACATTATATGCAGGACACTTATATACATTATATGCAGGACACTTATATACATTATATGCGGGACACTTCTATACATTATATGCGGGACACTTCTATACATTATATGCGGGACACTTCTATACATTATATGCGGGACACTTCTATACATTATATGCAGGGCACTTCTATACATTATATGCAGGTCACTTATATACATTATATGCAGGACACTTATACACATTATATGCAGGTCACTTATATACATTATATGCAGGACACTTATACACATTATATGCAGGACACTTATATACATTATATGCAGGACACTTCTATACATTATATGCAGGACACTTCTATACATTATATGCGGGACACTTATATACATTATATGCGGGACACTTCTATACATTATATGCAGGACACTTATATACATTATATGCGGGACACTTCTATACATTATATGCGGGTCACTTCTTTACATTATATGCAGGACACTTATATACATTATATGCGGGACACTTCTATACATTATATGCAGGTCACTTATATACATTATATGCAGGGCACTTATATACATTATATGCAGGACACTTATATACATTATATGCAGGACACTTCTATACATTATATGCGGGGCACTTATATACATTATATGCAGGACACTTATATACATTATATGCGGGGCACTTTTATACATTATATGCAGGTCACTTATATACATTATATGCAGGACACTTATATACATTATATGCAGGACACTTATATACATTATATGCGGGACACTTGTATACATTATATGCGGGACACTTGTATACATTATATGCGGGACACGTATATACATTATATGCAGGACACTTATATACATTATATGCGGGGCACTTCTATACATTATATGCGGGACACTTGTATTCATTATATGCGGGACACTTGTATACATTATATGCGGGACACTTATATACATTATATGCGGGACACTTATATACATTATATACGGGACGCTTATATACATTATATGCGGATGCTTCTATACATTATATGCGGGACACTTCTATACATTATATGCGGGACACTTCTATACATTATATGCGGGACACTTCTATACATTATATGCGGGACACTTCTATACATTATATGCGGGTCACTTCTTTACATTATATGCAGGACACTTATATACATTATATGCGGGACACTTCTATACATTATATGCGGGACACTTCTATACATTATATGCAGGACACTTATATACATTATATGCGGGACACTTCTATACAATATACGCGGGACACTTATATACATTATATGCGGTACACTTGTATACATTATATGCAGGACACTTATATACATTATATGCAGGACACTTATATACATTATATGCAGGACACTTATATACATTATATGCGGGACACTTCTATACATTATATGCGGGACACTTCTATACATTATATGCGGGACACTTCTATACATTATATGCGGGACACTTCTATACATTATATGCAGGGCACTTCTATACATTATATGCAGGTCACTTATATACATTATATGCAGGACACTTATACACATTATATGCAGGTCACTTATATACATTATATGCAGGACACTTATACACATTATATGCAGGACACTTCTATACATTATATGCAGGACACTTCTATACATTATATGCGGGACACTTATATACATTATATGCGGGACACTTCTATACATTATATGCAGGACACTTATATACATTATATGCGGGACACTTCTATACATTATATGCGGGTCACTTCTTTACATTATATGCAGGACACTTATATACATTATATGCGGGACACTTCTATACATTATATGCAGGTCACGTATATACATTATATGCAGGGCACTTATATACATTATATGCAGGACACTTATATACATTATATGCAGGACACTTCTATACATTATATGCGGGACACTTATATACATTACATGCGGGACACTTCTATACATTACATGCGGGACACTTATATACATTATATGCGGGACACTTATATACATTACATGCGGGACACTTCTATACATTACATGCGGGACACTTATATACATTATATGCGGGACACTTATATACATTATATGCAGGACACTTATATACATTATATGCAGGACACTTATATACATTATATGCGGGACACTTATATACATTATATGCGGGACACTTATATACATTATATGCAGGACACTTATATACATTATATGCGGGACACTTATATACATTATATGCGGGACACTTATATACATTATATGCGGGACACTTATATACATTATATGCGGGACGCTTATATACATTATATGAGGGACACTTATATACATTATATGCGGGACACTTATATACATTATATGCGGGACACTTATATACATTATATGCGGGACACTTATATACATTATATGCGGGACACTTATATACATTATATGCGGGATGCTTATATACATTATATGCGGGACACTTCTATACATTATATGCGGGACACTTATATACATTATATTCGGGACACTTATATACATTATATGCGGGACACTTATATACATTATATGCGGGACACTTCTATACATTATATGCGGGACACTTATATACATTATATGCGGGACACTTATATACATTATATGTGGGACACTTATATACATTATATGCGGGACACTTATATACATTATATGCGGGACACTTATATACATTATATGCAGGTCACTTATATACATTATATGCGGGACACTTCTATACATTATATGCAGGACACTTCTATACATGACTTAAGGTATGTTTGATGCTTCCGCTATCTTCGACCTTACACCCCAAACCCCAATAAGAGACCACACATGAATTTTGGTGTAAAGGCCACAGCAGCCATTTATTAAACACACCTTTTTTCTGAAAAAGAGCATAACCATAAACACATCATAACTCCATGATAACATCCTGCTCTATTTCCCAACTCCAGATAAAGGATCCTTGAAGGCACTTCAATCATTAAACTCCATCGTTTCCTTATTAGGTCTGGACCCCTTACCCTACAGCCGTTCTGCACCTGACCCGAGGGCACCAACCATGTCCAAGACCTCTCTCTCCCTTCCTGGGGACCCTGCCCATCAGGAATATATATGAGCTGGGTAACCACTCCCCAGCCCCTCCAATACTATCCCGGGTTAAACGCCCCGAGTTCTCTTGCAACAATCTCCATTGTTGCTTCTCCTTCTTACCATTCCGTGCCTCCAAAGACCCCTCCTCCTACCGCCATTGCTACTGTGACAAAACAAAACCCCAACCGACAAATTCCCATAAACAGGAGAAAATACTGGGAGGGCGGGCGGGACAAAACTTTCTCCTGTTGTCCAGCGGGAAAGAGGGCTGCCTCTTCCCCGCATGGACTTATATACTTTATTCTCCACCCACCACATATAGATACATTTTGCCCCATGCCCCCTTTCACATAACCCTCCAATCCCTATAAATATAGCCTAAAACATAATACCTAGAACATAATAGCCTAGAACTCCCAAACACCTAGTCATGCGCTTCCTTCATTACGGCTGCGCCTACATTACGCTGGGCTTACTTGACTTAAGGTATGTTTGATGCTTCCGCTATCTTCGACCTTACACCCCAAACCCCAATAAGAGACCACACATGAATTTTGGTGTAAAGGCCACAGCAGCCATTTATTAAACACACCTTTTTTCTGAAAAAGAGCATAACCATAAACACATCATAACTCCATGATAACATCCTGCTCTATTTCCCAACTCCAGATAAAGGATCCTTGAAGGCACTTCAATCATTAAACTCCATCGTTTCCTTATTAGGTCTGGACCCCTTACCCTACAGCCGTTCTGCACCTGACCCGAGGGCACCAACCATGTCCAAGACCTCTCTCTCCCTTCCTGGGGACCCTGCCCATCAGGAATATATATGAGCTGGGTAACCACTCCCCAGCCCCTCCAATACTATCCCGGGTTAAACGCCCCGAGTTCTCTTGCAACAATCTCCATTGTTGCTTCTCCTTCTTACCATTCCGTGCCTCCAAAGACCCCTCCTCCTACCGCCACGACAATCATGTGTGACCCCTTACACATGATTGTCCCTCCACAACTGCAGGGCTTTCTCCATGCCCTCCTTAATGTCCAGGGTCCACATATCCAGACCCACCTCGTTTAGATGAACACCATCCGCCCTGAGGAAACCTACCTCTCTACCCTCCAACTCCTTATGCCGCACCACAACACCGCCATTGCGTGCCACAAATCTGCCAACTACCTTGTTGACCTTTGCTCGCGCTTTGTTTAAGCTATGTACGGAACGTGCCTGCCGCCACACCTTGCGAGCCACAATATCAGACCATACAATAACCACTCCTGGGAACGCCGACCACAACCGCAAAAGGTCAATCTTCACATCCCTCACTAAATCCCTGGACGACCGAATGCCCAAATCATTGCCGCCAAGGTGCACCACTAAGATATCCGGCGCCCTGTCCAAACCCGCATAAAATTGTACCTCTGGTAACAGCCTACACCACAGCATGCCCCGCAGGCCCAACCATCTGACCTGCACCTCTGCGTGATCCATGCCCAACTGCCGTCCGGCCGGACGAACATCTGCACGCACACCTCCCCAGTGTACGTAGGAGTGCCCCATGATCCAAATCAAGCAGGGACCTGCACCTAAAACAACACAAAACAACAACGTAACTACTCCATATCCACCTCCAGCACATCTTATCACCACCGCCTCAAAGCAAATGAGGCCGCACATACAACCTATATCGGTCTGACTCCCACCTACCGATCTTCTTAACCATCGCCGGGGATAAACCCCACCGAGCTGCTTCCGTAGCTGCGCCAATTCTAAAGGAATGAGAGCTAAAACCTGCTCCACCTCTGCCAGACAACAGGATACATTTTTTGAACACCTGTGAAAACTGGAATTTTGACAGAGACAGCCCGTCTGCATGAACCAACAAGGATGCCGGGCCCTCAGGCCTCACCGCAACAAACTCCCGAAAACAGCGGACCGGGCACACCCGCGACCCTGGTAACTCATACAAACGCACCACAAAACCTCTCCCTTCCTGATCTGTCTTAGATCTACGGAGCAAACAAGAAAGGCAGGAGCCATCCAAATCCACATCCGCGTACAATAAGCCCCCTGCCACACTCTTACTGGCCGACACCAACTCCGATATCCGGAACGCCCCAAAGAAAGCCAAAGAAAAGGCCAGTGTAAATAGCCGCACTTCAAATGCTGAAACACAAACCTCCCTCAACAAATCACAAATCGCTACCAACAGCTCAAATGACACCGGCTTCCTGAGATCCCTAACTGCGGAACCCCTCCTGAAACCCTTCATTGCCTGCCGCACCAGAAAGGACTTAGTCACGTCCTCCTCACCTTTCTTCTTAAACCAAAAAGCCAAGGCCGACAAACTGCGAGCGACCATTGCTGCAGACGACCCCTCACTGTACGCATTTCCTATAAAATACAACAAACACGCCTGCCGATCTGCAATACCTGCCTGCGCATTTTCCAACAACGCCTCCCATACCTGCCATACCGCACTGTACCTCTGCCACGTGACCGCACTAACCGACCTTTCCACAAGCGACATCGCCATTGTCACACCACCTTCCACAGATGCTCTGGACAAGGCAGGCCATGAGACTCCGCCCCCGGCGCCAGCAGACGAAACCTGTCCCACTGTTGACGAGAAAGGGAATCAGCCACAGAATTCAGCACCCCAGGAATATGCACTGCCACAAAATGCGCATTCAACATCAGACCTCTCAAAACTAAATGTCGCAATAGCCGCACGACTGGCGGAGAATTAGCTGTCTGCGCATTAACAGCCTGAACGACACCCAGATTGTCACATACGAAACGCACTCTCCGGTCCCGCAGACAATCCCCCCACAACTCCGCCGCCACCACAATCGGGAACAGTTCCAGCAGAGCCAAGTTACGGACAAAACCACATTCATGCCAAGCATCTGGCCAAACTCCTGCACACCACTGCCCCTGGAAATAAGCCCCAAATCCACAAGCACCTGATGCATCAGTATACAGCTCCAAGTCCACACTAGACACCGGCTGATACATGAGCACCGACCGCCCATTATAGGTCTGCAAAAACTCCCCCCACACCAACAAGTCAGCTTTCAACTCCGCCGACAACCTAATGAAATGATGGGGGGAATGCACCCCTGCGGTAGCACTCGCCAATCGCCTGCAAAACACTCGCCCCATGGGCATAATCCTACAAGCAAAATTCAAATGCCCCAACAAGGATTGCAAGTCCCGCAATTGTATCTTCTTCCTGCGCAGCGCACTCGCCACCAACTCTCTCATCTCCAGCAACTTATCATCAGGCAAGCGACACTCCATATTATCTGAATCAATCATGATTCCCAAAAACTTAATGACCGGCGTGGGTCCCTCAGTTTTTTCAGGCGCCAGAGGTACCCCAAAATCCATTGCCACTCTCTCCATAGTATGTAGCAATCCTGCACACACATAGGTACCCGGCGGACCGATAAACAGGAAATCATCCAGATAATGCAGAGCAGATTGCACCTGCGCCTCCCGACGGACCACCCACTCCAAAAACGTGCTAAACATCTCAAAATAAGCGCATGAAATGGAGCAGCCCATCGGGAGGCAACAATCCACAAAATATTCCTCCTGCCAATAACATCCCAGCAAACAAAAACTATCCGGATGCACCGGCAATAAACGAAAAGCGGCCTCAATGTCAGTTTTCGCTAACAGAGAGCCCTTCCCGTATTTCCGAACCCAAACAACCGCCGCATCAAAGTTAGTGTAACTAACCGCGCACAGGGCCGGATCAATGCCGTCATTCACCGACTCGCCTTCCGGATAAGACAAGTGATGAATAAGGCGGAATTTATTCGCCTCCTTTTTTGGAACCAAACCTAACGGGGAAACACGCAAACTCTGAACAGGCGGGGAGGAAAACGGCCCCGCCATGCGGCCCAACGCCACCTCCTTCAGCAGCTTATCCGTAACCAGATCAGGCCGCGCCAAAGCAGACGACAAATTACGGACTACCCCTTCACGTCCAGCTGACGTACAAGGAATCCGAAAACCTACTGAAAATCCTAACCACAACAACTCCGCCACTTTCTTATTTGGATAGCCCCTTAAAAACGGGAGCATCCTTTCCACCCTCACCGGCGTCGCCCCTCTTCTGCTCAGCATCTCCCTGCCTGCCCCTATGCTTCTTGAAGCATCTGGACAAACCATGGGCGCCTCCGCAACCGGAGCACTCGTGCTTATATCTGCAGTCTGGGCCGAACTTGCAATGCCCCTCGTTGTACTGCCAGCAACACCCCTTTCCTGAGGATCCTGACCGACCCGCTGCTGACCCCTGACCGCCGGCCGCATCCCGAAAGGGCTGCTGACCCTGTTTTGGCGCAGACATCAGCCGCATCCACAAACTGATATCTTTGTGGTCCCATCGCAATGACGGGCGCACCGACTTCCGTTGACGAAACTGTTCGTCATACCGCAACCAAGCGTTACCGCCGTATACACGATACGCCTCCCCTACCGAATCCATATAACAAAACAACGCCGAACAGTTCTCCGGCGCCTTCTCACCCACCACACTAGCCAAGATAGCGAAGGCCTGCAGCCAATTCGCAAAAGTCCGAGGAATCAAGCGATACCGCCGCCGCTCCTCCTCCTCCTTCTTACTTTCGTCCGGTTTCCACCGGTCCAAATTAAACTTTTCTAATGGCAGCAAAGAAAAAATCTCAACATATTCATCTTTCCAGATCTTTTCCCTAATTTCCACCTTCAAATGTGCCCCCAGCGGGCCCTCAAAGCACACATAAACCTCGCCTTTTGCTGTATCCGCCAAACGCACATCCTCCACCACTTTCTTAGCCGCACTCGCCGCCGCGTCAGCCGCTTTTTCCACCGCCACTACGGCACCCACAACCGGCGCCACGTCACTAACACCCGCAATCCCTGCCGCAGCCGCACCAGAAATCGCCTCGTTAGCAACTGCACTCCCTGCCGCACTAGCAGACGCCTCACTAGCAGCGCCCCATACCCTCGCTGGCGACTGCTCTACGCCTGGCACATTTCTCATAAAATACTCCTGCATCCCTCTAAACAACAATTGCATCTGTGACATTGACAACATCCCCCCCACATCCCCCCCACACATCCCCGGCACCACATCCGTGGTAAACTCACCCGTACGTCCCTGAGGTGACCTCCCAGCGGACGCGTCCATCACTCCAGATAATCCAGGCGTCGGTCGTGACGATCCTGGGGAGTGGTGCTCCTGCACCCCATGCTCCCCGTAACTCCGCACACTTCTTGTTGAGGAAGCTCTAGGCCCAGCGGAACGCGGCCCGTCCACGATCCTGCCACCCGCTGGTGGCGCGACATATCCAGCCACGATCCTGCCACCCGCTGGTGGCGCGACTTCAGCCTGACAGCCCTGCCGATCCAGTCCTTCTGCAGGGCTGTCAAACACAAAACGTCTTGTCGCCGCTTGTCGTGCAGACCGCTGCCCCCCCTCGTCCGGATGGGGCCCGGCGTCACTCACCGCAGCTGCCCGGGTCCTTCCGGTCGCTGTCGCTGTCACACGCCTCCCTGCTCCTGCAGGAGGCGATCTCACTCCCCATCCAGAGGCCGCTCGCCTCTTCCTTATTGTCGGTCTTGCAGTCCGGACATCCGTGTGTAGAGCTCCTCCGGCACCTGGAGCATCGGCGCCGGAGAAAGCCGTCATTTCCTGTGATGCGCGCGCATCCGGTCCCGCACGCACTTCCGGCCTTGTGCGCGCATCCGGTCTTGCGCGCGCATCCGGTCCCGCCTCCACTTCCGGCGTCGTTGTTTGAGACAGGAGGGAGGAAGATGGCCGCCGCGGCCCCCCCCCTCCTGTCACCTCCGATCTGGCCCGCCTGATGGGATTCCTCCCAGACCTCCGCGGACCGTCGCCAGGGTGTAGCTCCAGACCAGCAGGAGGAGGAGGGTCCCTGGAGGGGCTCCCTCGGCGCCGACCAGACCGAGGTGCATCCGCAGAAGAAGGCCTCTCCTGAGGCCCGGAACGCCTGCTGCTGCGTCCCTCACTCTCCTCTCCAGCCGCTGGAACCGGAGGGAGAGCCCCGGCAATCAGCGCATCCAGCCATCCCACGCCGTGCTGCATCGCTGCATCCCGGATCCTGGCCATCGTTGACTCCATCGCCGATTCCATCAGGTAAGTAGAAAATATTTATCTGTATATTTATCTTTTACTATAATAACAGGACAAAACTTTCTCCTGTTGTCCAGCGGGAAAGAGGGCTGCCTCTTCCCCGCATGGACTTATATACTTTATTCTCCACCCACCACATATAGATACATTTTGCCCCATGCCCCCTTTCACATAACCCTCCAATCCCTATAAATATAGCCTAAAACATAATACCTAGAACATAATAGCCTAGAACTCCCAAACACCTAGTCATGCGCTTCCTTCATTACGGCTGCGCCTACATTACGCTGGGCTTACTTTATATGCGGGACACTTCTATACATTATATGCAGGACACTTCTATACATTATATGCGGGACACTTCTATACATTATATGCGGGACACTTATATACATTATATGCGGGACACTTCTATACATTATATGCAGGTCACTTATATACATTATTTGCGGGACACTTCTATACATTATATGCAGGTCACTTATATACATTATATGCGGGACACTTCTATACATTATATGCAGGGCACTTATACACATTATATGCAGGACACTTATATACATTATATGCAGGACACTTATATACATTATATGCAGGACACTTATACACATTATATGCAGGACACTTATATACATTATATGCAGGACACTTATATACATTATATGCGGGACACTTATATACATTATATGCGGGACACTTATATACATTATATACGGGACGCTTATATACATTATATGCGGATGCTTCTATACATTATATGCGGGACACTTCTATACATTATATGCGGGACACTTCTATACATTATATGCGTGACACTTCTATACATTATATGCGGGACACTTCTATACATTATATGCGGGACACTTCTATACATTATATGCGGACACTTCTATAAATTATATGCGGGACACTACTATACATTATATGTGTGGCACTTATATACATTATATGCGGGACACTTATATACATGATATGCGGGACACTTATATACATTATATGCGGGACACTTATATACATTATATGCGGGACACTTGTATACATTATATGCGGGACACTTATATACATTATATGCAGGACACTTATATACATTATATGCGGGACACTTCTATACATTATACGCGGGACACTTATATACATTATATGCGGTACACTTGTATACATTATATGCAGGACACTTATATACATTATATGCAGGACACTTATATACATTATATGCAGGACACTTATATACATTATATGCGGGACACTTATATACATTATATGCGGGACACTTCTATACATTATATGCGGGACACTTCTATACATTATATGCGGGACACTTCTATACATTATATGCAGGGCACTTCTATACATTATATGCAGGTCACTTATATACATTATATGCAGGACACTTATACACATTATATGCAGGTCACTTATATACATTATATGCAGGACACTTATACACATTATATGCAGGACACTTCTATACATTATATGCAGGACACTTCTATACATTATATGCGGGACACTTATATACATTATATGCGGGACACTTCTATACATTATATGCAGGACACTTATATACATTATATGCGGGACACTTCTATACATTATATGCGGGTCACTTCTTTACATTATATGCAGGACACTTATATACATTATATGCGGGACACTTCTATACATTATATGCAGGTCACTTATATACATTATATGCAGGGCACTTATATACATTATATGCAGGACACTTATATACATTATATGCAGGACACTTCTATACATTATATGCGGGGCACTTATATACATTATATGCAGGACACTTATATACATTATATGCGGGGCACTTTTATACATTATATGCAGGTCACTTATATACATTATATGCAGGACACTTATATACATTATATGCAGGACACTTATATACATTATATGCGGGACACTTGTATACATTATATGCGGGACACGTATATACATTATATGCAGGACACTTATATACATTATATGCGGGGCACTTCTATACATTATATGCGGGACACTTGTATTCATTATATGCGGGACACTTCAATACATTATATGCAGGACACTTATATACATTATATGCGGGACACTTATATACATTATATGCGGGACACTTCTATACATTATATGCAGGGCACTTCTATACATTATATGCAGGTCACTTATATACATTATATGCAGGACACTTATACACATTATATGCAGGACACTTATATACATTATATGCAGGACACTTATATACATTATATGCAGGACACTTATATACATTATATGCGGGACACTTATATACATTATATACGGGACGCTTATATACATTATATGCGGATGCTTCTATACATTATATGCGGGACACTTCTATACATTATATGCGGGACACTTCTATACATTATATGCGGGACACTTATATACATTATATGCAGGACACTTCTATACATTATATGCGGGACACTTATATACATTATATGCGGGACACTTATATACATTATATGCGGGACACTTATATACATTATATGCGGGACACTTATATACATTATATACGGGACACTTATATACATTATATGCGGGACACTTATATACATTATATACAGGACACTTATATACATTATATGCAGGGCACTTATATACATTATGTGCAGGACACTTATATACATTATATGCGGGACACTTATATACATTATATGCGGGAAACTTATATACATTATATGCGGGACACGTATATACATTATATGCGGGACACATATACATTATATGCAGGACACTTCTATACATTATATGCGGGGCACTTATATACATTATATGCAGGACACTTATATACATTATATGCAGGACACTTATATACATTATATGCGGGACACTTATATACATTATATGCGGGACACTTATATACATTATATACGGGACACTTATATACATTATATGCAGGACACTTATATACATTATATGCAGGTCACTTATATACATTATATGCAGGACACTTATACACATTATATGCAGGACACTTATATACATTATATGCAGGACACTTATATACATTATATGCGGGACACTTATATACATTATATGCGGGACACTTCTATACATTATATGCAGGACACTTATATACATTATGTGCAGGACACTTATATACATTATATGCGGGACACTTCTATACATTATATGCGGGACACTTCTATACATTATATGCGGGACACTTCTATACATTATATGCGGGATACTTCTATACATTATATGCGGGACACTTATATACGTTATATGCGGGAAACTTATATACATTATATGCGGGACACGTATATACATTATATGCGGGACACATATACATTATATGCGGGACACTTATATACATTATATGCAGGACACTTATATACATTATATGCGGGACACTTATATACATTATATGCAGGACACTTATATACATTATATGCGGGACACTTATATACATTATATGCGGGACACTTATATACATTATATGCGGGACACTTATATACATTATATGCAGGACACTTCTATACATTATATGCGGGACACTTATATACATTATATGCGGGACACTTATATACATTATATGCTGGATACTTATATGCATTATATGCGGGACACTTATATACATTATATGCGGGACACTTATATACATTATATGCGGGACACTTATATACATTATATGCAGGACACTTATATACATTATATGCAGGACACTTATATACATTATATGCGGGACACTTATATACATTATATGCGGGACACTTATATACATTATATGCGGGACACTTATATACATTATATGCGGGACACATATATACATTATATACGGGACGCTTATATACATTATATGCGGATGCTTCTATACATTATATGCGGGACACTTCTATACATTATATGCGGGACACTTCTATACATTATATGCGGGACACTTCTATACATTATATGCGGGACACTTCTATACATTATATGCGGGACACTTCTATACATTATATGCGGACACTTCTATAAATTATATGCGGGACACTACTATACATTATATGTGTGGCACTTATATACATTATATGCGGGACACTTATATACATGATATGCGGGACACTTATATACATTATATGCGGGACACTTATATACATTATATGCGGGACACTTATATACATTATATGCGGTACACTTGTATACATTATATGCAGGACACTTATATACATTATATGCAGGACACTTATATACATTATATGCAGGACACTTATATACATTATATGCGGGACACTTCTATACATTATATGCGGGACACTTCTATACATTATATGCGGGACACTTCTATACATTATATGCGGGACACTTCTATACATTATATGCAGGGCACTTCTATACATTATATGCAGGTCACTTATATACATTATATGCAGGACACTTATACACATTATATGCAGGTCACTTATATACATTATATGCAGGACACTTATACACATTATATGCAGGACACTTATATACATTATATGCAGGACACTTCTATACATTATATGCAGGACACTTCTATACATTATATGCGGGACACTTATATACATTATATGCGGGACACTTCTATACATTATATGCAGGACACTTATATACATTATATGCGGGACACTTCTATACATTATATGCGGGTCACTTCTTTACATTATATGCAGGACACTTATATACATTATATGCGGGACACTTCTATACATTATATGCAGGTCACTTATATACATTATATGCAGGGCACTTATATACATTATATGCAGGACACTTATATACATTATATGCAGGACACTTCTATACATTATATGCGGGGCACTTATATACATTATATGCAGGACACTTATATACATTATATGCGGGGCACTTTTATACATTATATGCAGGTCACTTATATACATTATATGCAGGACACTTATATACATTATATGCAGGACACTTATATACATTATATGCGGGACACTTGTATACATTATATGCGGGACACTTGTATACATTATATGCGGGACACGTATATACATTATATGCAGGACACTTATATACATTATATGCGGGACACTTCTATACATTATATGCGGGGCACTTCTATACATTATATGCGGGACACTTGTATTCATTATATGCGGGACACTTCAATACATTATATGCAGGACACTTATATACATTATATGCGGGACACTTATATACATTATATGCGGGACACTTCTATACATTATATGCAGGGCACTTCTATACATTATATGCAGGTCACTTATATACATTATATGCAGGACACTTATACACATTATATGCAGGACACTTATATACATTATATGCAGGACACTTATATACATTATATGCAGGACACTTATATACATTATATGCGGGACACTTATATACATTATATACGGGACGCTTATATACATTATATGCGGATGCTTCTATACATTATATGCGGGACACTTCTATACATTATATGCGGGACACTTCTATACATTATATGCGGGACACTTATATACATTATATGCAGGACACTTCTATACATTATATGCGGGACACTTATATACATTATATGCGGGACACTTATATACATTATATGCGGGACACTTATATACATTATATGCGGGACACTTATATACATTATATACGGGACACTTATATACATTATATGCGGGACACTTATATACATTATATGCAGGACACTTATATACATTATATGCAGGGCACTTATATACATTATGTGCAGGACACTTATATACATTATATGCGGGACACTTCTATACATTATATGCGGGACACTTCTATACATTATATGCGGGACACTTCTATACATTATATGCGGGACACTTATATACATTATATGCGGGAAACTTATATACATTATATGCGGGACACGTATATACATTATATGCGGGACACATATACATTATATGCGGGACACTTATATACATTATATGCAGGACACTTATATACATTATATGCGGGACACTTATATACATTATATGCGGGACACTTATATACATTATATACGGGACACTTATATACATTATATGCGGGACACTTATATACATTATATGCAGGTCACTTATATACATTATATGCAGGACACTTATACACATTATATGCAGGACACTTATATACATTATATGCAGGACACTTATATACATTATATGCGGGACACTTATATACATTATATGCGGGACACTTCTATACATTATATGCAGGACACTTATATACATTATGTGCAGGACACTTATATACATTATATGCGGGACACTTCTATACATTATATGCGGGACACTTCTATACATTATATGCGGGACACTTCTATACATTATATGCGGGATACTTCTATACATTATATGCGGGACACTTATATACGTTATATGCGGGAAACTTATATACATTATATGCGGGACACGTATATACATTATATGCAGGGCACTTCTATACATTATATGCAGGTCACTTATATACATTATATGCAGGACACTTATACACATTATATGCAGGTCACTTATATACATTATATGCAGGACACTTATACACATTATATGCAGGACACTTATATACATTATATGCAGGACACTTCTATACATTATATGCAGGACACTTCTATACATTATATGCGGGACACTTATATACATTATATGCGGGACACTTCTATACATTATATGCAGGACACTTATATACATTATATGCGGGACACTTCTATACATTATATGCGGGTCACTTCTTTACATTATATGCAGGACACTTATATACATTATATGCGGGACACTTCTATACATTATATGCAGGTCACTTATATACATTATATGCAGGGCACTTATATACATTATATGCAGGACACTTATATACATTATATGCAGGACACTTCTATACATTATATGCGGGGCACTTATATACATTATATGCAGGACACTTATATACATTATATGCGGGGCACTTTTATACATTATATGCAGGTCACTTATATACATTATATGCAGGACACTTATATACATTATATGCAGGACACTTATATACATTATATGCGGGACACTTGTATACATTATATGCGGGACACTTGTATACATTATATGCGGGACACGTATATACATTATATGCAGGACACTTATATACATTATATGCGGGGCACTTCTATACATTATATGCGGGACACTTGTATTCATTATATGCGGGACACTTCAATACATTATATGCAGGACACTTATATACATTATATGCGGGACACTTATATACATTATATGCGGGACACTTATATACATTATATGCAGGACACTTATATACATTATATGCGGGACACTTCTATACATTATATGCAGGGCACTTCTATACATTATATGCAGGTCACTTATATACATTATATGCAGGACACTTATACACATTATATGCAGGACACTTATATACATTATATGCAGGACACTTATATACATTATATGCAGGACACTTATATACATTATATGCGGGACACTTATATACATTATATACGGGACGCTTATATACATTATATGCGGGACACTTCTATACATTATATGCGGGATACTTCTATACATTATATGCGGGACACTTATATACGTTATATGCGGGAAACTTATATACATTATATGCGGGACACGTATATACATTATATGCGGGACACATATACATTATATGCGGGACACTTATATACATTATATGCAGGACACTTATATACATTATATGCGGGACACTTATATACATTATATGCAGGACACTTATATACATTATATGCGGGACACTTATATACATTATATGCGGGACACTTATATACATTATATGCGGGGCACTTATATACATTATATGCAGGACACTTCTATACATTATATGCGGGACACTTATATACATTATATGCGGGACACTTATATACATTATATGCTGGATACTTATATGCATTATATGCGGGACACTTATATACATTATATGCGGGACACTTATATACATTATATGCGGGACACTTATATACATTATATGCAGGACACTTATATACATTATATGCAGGACACTTATATACATTATATGCGGGACACTTATATACATTATATGCGGGACACTTATATACATTATATGCGGGACACTTATATACATTATATGCGGGACACTTATATACATTATATACGGGACGCTTATATACATTATATGCGGATGCTTCTATACATTATATGCGGGACACTTCTATACATTATATGCGGGACACTTCTATACATTATATGCGGGACACTTCTATACATTATATGCGGGACACTTCTATACATTATATGCGGGTCACTTCTTTACATTATATGCAGGACACTTATATACATTATATGCGGGACACTTCTATACATTATATGCGGGACACTTCTATACATTATATGCAGGACACTTATATACATTATATGCGGGACACTTCTATACATTATACGCGGGACACTTATATACATTATATGCGGTACACTTGTATACATTATATGCAGGACACTTATATACATTATATGCAGGACACTTATATACATTATATGCAGGACACTTATATACATTATATGCGGGACACTTCTATACATTATATGCGGGACACTTCTATACATTATATGCGGGACACTTCTATACATTATATGCGGGACACTTCTATACATTATATGCAGGGCACTTCTATACATTATATGCAGGTCACTTATATACATTATATGCAGGACACTTATACACATTATATGCAGGTCACTTATATACATTATATGCAGGACACTTATACACATTATATGCAGGACACTTCTATACATTATATGCAGGACACTTCTATACATTATATGCGGGACACTTATATACATTATATGCGGGACACTTCTATACATTATATGCAGGACACTTATATACATTATATGCGGGACACTTCTATACATTATATGCGGGTCACTTCTTTACATTATATGCAGGACACTTATATACATTATATGCGGGACACTTCTATACATTATATGCAGGTCACTTATATACATTATATGCAGGGCACTTATATACATTATATGCAGGACACTTATATACATTATATGCAGGACACTTCTATACATTATATGCGGGGCACTTATATACATTATATGCAGGACACTTATATACATTATATGCGGGGCACTTTTATACATTATATGCAGGTCACTTATATACATTATATGCAGGACACTTATATACATTATATGCAGGACACTTATATACATTATATGCGGGACACTTGTATACATTATATGCGGGACACTTGTATACATTATATGCGGGACACGTATATACATTATATGCAGGACACTTATATACATTATATGCGGGGCACTTCTATACATTATATGCGGGACACTTGTATTCATTATATGCGGGACACTTCAATACATTATATGCAGGACACTTATATACATTATATGCGGGACACTTATATACATTATATGCGGGACACTTCTATACATTATATGCAGGGCACTTCTATACATTATATGCAGGTCACTTATATACATTATATGCAGGACACTTATACACATTATATGCAGGACACTTCTATACATTATATGCGGGACACTTATATACATTATATGCGGGACACTTATATACATTATATGCGGGACACTTCTATACATTATATGCAGGTCACTTATATACATTATATGCGGGACACTTCTATACATTATATGCGGGACGCTTATATACATTATATGCAGGACACTTATATACATTATATGCGGGACACTTATATACATTATATGCAGGACACTTATATACATTATATGCAGGACACTTATATACATTATATGCGGGACACTTATATACATTATATACGGGACGCTTATATACATTATATGCGGATGCTTCTATACATTATATGCGGGACACTTCTATACATTATATGCGGGACACTTCTATACATTATATGCGGGACACTTATATACATTATATGCAGGACACTTCTATACATTATATGCGGGACACTTATATACATTATATGCGGGACACTTATATACATTATATGCGGGACACTTATATACATTATATGCGGGACACTTATATACATTATATACGGGACACTTATATACATTATATGCGGGACACTTATATACATTATATGCAGGACACTTATATACATTATATGCAGGGCACTTATATACATTATGTGCAGGACACTTATATACATTATATGCGGGACACTTATATACATTATATGCGGGACACTTCTATACATTATATGCGGGACACTTCTATACATTATATGCGGGACACTTCTATACATTATATGCGGGACACTTATATACATTATATGCGGGAAACTTATATACATTATATGCGGGACACGTATATACATTATATGCGGGACACATATACATTATATGCGGGACACTTATATACATTATATGCAGGACACTTATATACATTATATGCGGGACACTTATATACATTATATGCGGGACACTTATATACATTATATACGGGACACTTATATACATTATATGCGGGACACTTATATACATTATATGCAGGTCACTTATATACATTATATGCAGGACACTTATACACATTATATGCAGGACACTTATATACATTATATGCGGGACACTTATATACATTATATGCGGGACACTTATATACATTATATGCGGGACACTTATATACATTATATGCAGGACACTTCTATACATTATATGCGGGACACTTATATACATTATATGCGGGACACTTATATACATTATATGCTGGATACTTATATGCATTATATGCGGGACACTTATATACATTATATGCGGGACACTTATATACATTATATGCGGGACACTTATATACATTATATGCAGGACACTTATATACATTATATGCAGGACACTTATATACATTATATGCGGGACACTTATATACATTATATGCGGGACACTTATATACATTATATGCGGGACACTTATATACATTATATGCGGGACACTTATATGCATTATATACGGGACGCTTATATACATTATATGCGGATGCTTCTATACATTATATGCGGGACACTTCTATACATTATATGCGGGACACTTCTATACATTATATGCGGGACACTTCTATACATTATATGCGGGACACTTCTATACATTATATGCGGGACACTTCTATACATTATATGCGGACACTTCTATAAATTATATGCGGGACACTACTATACATTATATGTGTGGCACTTATATACATTATATGCGGGACACTTATATACATGATATGCGGGACACTTATATACATTATATGCGGGACACTTATATACATTATATGCGGGACACTTGTATACATTATATGCGGGACACTTATATACATTATATGCAGGACACTTATATACATTATATGCGGGACACTTCTATACATTATATGCGGGACACTTATATACATTATATGCGGTACACTTGTATACATTATATGCAGGACACTTATATACATTATATGCAGGACACTTATATACATTATATGCAGGACACTTATATACATTATATGCGGGACACTTCTATACATTATATGCGGGACACTTCTATACATTATATGCGGGACACTTCTATACATTATATGCGGGACACTTCTATACATTATATGCAGGGCACTTCTATACATTATATGCAGGTCACTTATATACATTATATGCAGGACACTTATACACATTATATGCAGGTCACTTATATACATTATATGCAGGACACTTATACACATTATATGCAGGACACTTATATACATTATATGCAGGACACTTCTATACATTATATGCAGGACACTTCTATACATTATATGCGGGACACTTATATACATTATATGCGGGACACTTCTATACATTATATGCAGGACACTTATATACATTATATGCGGGACACTTCTATACATTATATGCGGGTCACTTCTTTACATTATATGCAGGACACTTATATACATTATATGCGGGACACTTCTATACATTATATGCAGGTCACTTATATACATTATATGCAGGGCACTTATATACATTATATGCAGGACACTTATATACATTATATGCAGGACACTTCTATACATTATATGCGGGGCACTTATATACATTATATGCAGGACACTTATATACATTATATGCGGGGCACTTTTATACATTATATGCAGGTCACTTATATACATTATATGCAGGACACTTATATACATTATATGCAGGACACTTATATACATTATATGCGGGACACTTGTATACATTATATGCGGGACACTTGTATACATTATATGCGGGACACGTATATACATTATATGCAGGACACTTATATACATTATATGCGGGGCACTTCTATACATTATATGCGGGACACTTGTATTCATTATATGCGGGACACTTGTATACATTATATGCGGGACACTTATATACATTATATGCGGGACACTTATATACATTATATACGGGACGCTTATATACATTATATGCGGATGCTTCTATACATTATATGCGGGACACTTCTATACATTATATGCGGGACACTTCTATACATTATATGCGGGACACTTCTATACATTATATGCGGGACACTTCTATACATTATATGCGGGTCACTTCTTTACATTATATGCAGGACACTTATATACATTATATGCGGGACACTTCTATACATTATATGCGGGACACTTCTATACATTATATGCAGGACACTTATATACATTATATGCGGGACACTTCTATACAATATACGCGGGACACTTATATACATTATATGCGGTACACTTGTATACATTATATGCAGGACACTTATATACATTATATGCAGGACACTTATATACATTATATGCAGGACACTTATATACATTATATGCGGGACACTTCTATACATTATATGCGGGACACTTCTATACATTATATGCGGGACACTTCTATACATTATATGCGGGACACTTCTATACATTATATGCAGGGCACTTCTATACATTATATGCAGGTCACTTATATACATTATATGCAGGACACTTATACACATTATATGCAGGTCACTTATATACATTATATGCAGGACACTTATACACATTATATGCAGGACACTTCTATACATTATATGCAGGACACTTCTATACATTATATGCGGGACACTTATATACATTATATGCGGGACACTTCTATACATTATATGCAGGACACTTATATACATTATATGCGGGACACTTCTATACATTATATGCGGGTCACTTCTTTACATTATATGCAGGACACTTATATACATTATATGCGGGACACTTCTATACATTATATGCAGGTCACGTATATACATTATATGCAGGGCACTTATATACATTATATGCAGGACACTTATATACATTATATGCAGGACACTTCTATACATTATATGCGGGGCACTTATATACATTATATGCAGGACACTTATATACATTATATGCGGGGCACTTTTATACATTATATGCAGGTCACTTATATACATTATATGCAGGACACTTATATACATTATATGCAGGACACTTATATACATTATATGCGGGACACTTGTATACATTATATGCGGGACACTTGTATACATTATATGCGGGACACGTATATACATTATATGCAGGACACTTATATACATTATATGCGGGGCACTTCTATACATTATATGCGGGACACTTGTATTCATTATATGCGGGACACTTCAATACATTATATGCAGGACACTTATATACATTATATGCGGGACACTTATATACATTATATGCGGGACACTTCTATACATTATATGCAGGGCACTTCTATACATTATATGCAGGTCACTTATATACATTATATGCAGGACACTTATACACATTATATGCAGGACACTTCTATACATTATATGCGGGACACTTATATACATTATATGCGGGACACTTATATACATTATATGCGGGACACTTCTATACATTATATGCAGGTCACTTATATACATTATATGCGGGACACTTCTATACATTATATGCGGGACGCTTATATACATTATATGCAGGACACTTATATACATTATATGCGGGACACTTATATACATTATATGCAGGACACTTATATACATTATATGCAGGACACTTATATACATTATATGCGGGACACTTATATACATTATATACGGGACGCTTATATACATTATATGCGGATGCTTCTATACATTATATGCGGGACACTTCTATACATTATATGCGGGACACTTATATACATTATATGCGGGACACTTATATACATTATATACGGGAGACTTATATACATTATATGCGGGACACTTATATACATTATATGCAGGACACTTATATACATTATATGCAGGGCACTTATATACATTATGTGCAGGACACTTATATACATTATATGCGGGACACTTCTATACATTATATGCGGGACACTTCTATACATTATATGCGGGACACTTCTATACATTATATGCGGGACACTTCTATACATTATATGCGGGACACTTATATACATTATATGCGGGAAACTTATATACATTATATGCGGGACACGTATATACATTATATGCGGGACACATATACATTATATGCGGGACACTTATATACATTATATGCAGGACACTTATATACATTATATGCGGGACACTTATATACATTATATGCGGGACACTTATATACATTATATACGGGACACTTATATACATTATATGCGGGACACTTATATACATTATATGCAGGTCACTTATATACATTATATGCAGGACACTTATACACATTATATGCAGGACACTTATATACATTATATGCAGGACACTTATATACATTATATGCGGGACACTTATATACATTATGTGCGGGACACTTCTATACATTATATGCGGGACACTTATATACATTATATGCAGGACACTTATATACATTATATGCAGGACACTTATATACATTATATGCGGGACACTTCTATACATTATATGCGGGACACTTCTATACATTATATGCGGGACACTTCTATACATTATATGCGGGACACTTCTATACATTATATGCAGGGCACTTCTATACATTATATGCAGGTCACTTATATACATTATATGCAGGACACTTATACACATTATATGCAGGTCACTTATATACATTATATGCAGGACACTTATACACATTATATGCAGGACACTTATATACATTATATGCAGGACACTTCTATACATTATATGCAGGACACTTCTATACATTATATGCGGGACACTTATATACATTATATGCGGGACACTTCTATACATTATATGCAGGACACTTATATACATTATATGCGGGACACTTCTATACATTATATGCGGGTCACTTCTTTACATTATATGCAGGACACTTATATACATTATATGCGGGACACTTCTATACATTATATGCAGGTCACTTATATACATTATATGCAGGGCACTTATATACATTATATGCAGGACACTTATATACATTATATGCAGGACACTTCTATACATTATATGCGGGGCACTTGTATACATTATATGCAGGACACTTATATACATTATATGCAGGACACTTATATACATTATATGCAGGACACTTATATACATTATATGCGGGACACTTCTATACATTATATGCGGGACACTTCTATACATTATATGCGGGACACTTCTATACATTATATGCGGGACACTTCTATACATTATATGCAGGGCACTTCTATACATTATATGCAGGTCACTTATATACATTATATGCAGGACACTTATACACATTATATGCAGGTCACTTATATACATTATATGCAGGACACTTATACACATTATATGCAGGACACTTATATACATTATATGCAGGACACTTCTATACATTATATGCAGGACACTTCTATACATTATATGCGGGACACTTATATACATTATATGCGGGACACTTCTATACATTATATGCAGGACACTTATATACATTATATGCGGGACACTTCTATACATTATATGCGGGTCACTTCTTTACATTATATGCAGGACACTTATATACATTATATGCGGGACACTTCTATACATTATATGCAGGTCACTTATATACATTATATGCAGGGCACTTATATACATTATATGCAGGACACTTATATACATTATATGCAGGTCACTTATATACATTATATGCAGGACACTTATATACATTATATGCAGGACACTTATATACATTATATGCGGGACACTTGTATACATTATATGCGGGACACTTGTATACATTATATGCGGGACACGTATATACATTATATGCAGGACACTTATATACATTATATGCGGGACACTTCTATACATTATATGCGGGGCACTTCTATACATTATATGCGGGACACTTGTATTCATTATATGCGGGACACTTCAATACATTATATGCAGGACACTTATATACATTATATGCGGGACACTTATATACATTATATGCGGGACACTTATATACATTATATGCGGGACACTTCTATACATTATATGCAGGGCACTTCTATACATTATATGCAGGTCACTTATATACATTATATGCAGGACACTTATACACATTATATGCAGGACACTTATATACATTATATGCAGGACACTTATATACATTATATGCAGGACACTTATACACATTATATGCAGGACACTTATATACATTATATGCAGGACACTTATATACATTATATGCGGGACACTTATATACATTATATACGGGACGCTTATATACATTATATGCGGATGCTTCTATACATTATATGCGGGACACTTCTATACATTATATGCGGGACACTTCTATACATTATATGCGGGACACTTATATACATTATATGCAGGACACTTCTATACATTATATGCGGGACACTTATATACATTATATGCGGGACACTTATATACATTATATGCGGGACACTTATATACATTGTATGCGGGACACTTATATACATTATATACGGGACACTTATATACATTATATGCGGGACACTTATATACATTATATGCAGGACACTTATATACATTATATGCAGGGCACTTATATACATTATGTGCAGGACACTTATATACATTATATGCGGGACACTTCTATACATTATATGCGGGACACTTCTATACATTATATGCGGGACACTTCTATACATTATATGCGGGACACTTCTATACATTATATGCGGGACACTTATATACATTATATGCGGGAAACTTATATACATTATATGCGGGACACGTATATACATTATATGCGGGACACATATACATTATATGCGGGACACTTATATACATTATATGCAGGACACTTATATACATTATATGCGGGACACTTATATACATTATATGCGGGACACTTATATACATTATATACGGGACACTTATATACATTATATGCGGGACACTTATATACATTATATGCAGGTCACTTATATACATTATATGCAGGACACTTATACACATTATATGCAGGACACTTATATACATTATATGCAGGACACTTATATACATTATATGCGGGACACTTATATACATTATATGCGGGACACTTCTATACATTATATGCAGGACACTTATATACATTATGTGCAGGACACTTATATACATTATATGCGGGACACTTCTATACATTATATGCGGGACACTTCTATACATTATATGCGGGACACTTCTATACATTATATGCGGGATACTTCTATACATTATATGCGGGACACTTATATACGTTATATGCGGGAAACTTATATACATTATATGCGGGACACGTATATACATTATATGCGGGACACATATACATTATATGCGGGACACTTATATACATTATATGCAGGACACTTATATACATTATATGCGGGACACTTATATACATTATATGCAGGACACTTATATACATTATATGCGGGACACTTATATACATTATATGCGGGACACTTATATACATTATATGCGGGACACTTATATACATTATATGCAGGACACTTCTATACATTATATGCGGGACACTTATATACATTATATGCTGGATACTTATATGCATTATATGCGGGACACTTATATACATTATATGCGGGACACTTATATACATTATATGCGGGACACTTATATACATTATATGCAGGACACTTATATACATTATATGCAGGACACTTATATACATTATATGCGGGACACTTATATACATTATATGCGGGACACTTATATACATTATATGCGGGACACTTATATACATTATATGCGGGACACTTATATACATTATATGCGGGACACTTCTATACATTATATGCGGGACACTTCTATACATTATATGCGGGACACTTCTATACATTATATGCGGGACACTTATATACATTATATGTGGGACACTTATATACATTATATGCGGGACACTTATATACATTATATGCGGGACACTTATATACATTATATACGGGACACTTATATACATTATATGCGGGACACTTATATACATTATATGCGGGACACTTATATACATTATATGCAGGGCACTTATATACATTATATGCAGGACACTTATATACATTATATGCGGGACACTTGTATACATTATATGCGGGACACTTATATACATTATATGCAGGGCACTTCTATACATTATATGCAGGTCACTTATATACATTATATGCAGGACACTTATACACATTATATGCAGGACACTTATATACATTATATGCAGGACACTTATATACATTATATGCAGGACACTTATATACATTATATGCGGGACACTTATATACATTATATGCGGGACACTTATATACATTATATGCAGGACACTTATATACATTATATGCGGGACACTTATATACATTATATGCGGGACACTTCTATACATTATATGCGGGACACTTCTATACATTATATGCGGGACACTTCTATACATTATATGCGGGACACTTATATACATTATATGCGGGACACTTCTATACATTATATGCGGGACGCTTATATACATTATATGCGGGACACTTCTATACATTATATGCAGGACACTTATATACATTATATGCGGGACACTTCTATACATTATATGCGGGACACTTATATACATTATATGCAGGACACTTCTATACATTATATGCGGGACACTTATATACATTATATGTGGGACACTTCTATACATTATATGCAGGACACTTATATACATTATATGCGGGACACTTCTATACATTATATGCGGGTCACTTCTTTACATTATATGCAGGACACTTATATACATTATATGCGGGACACTTCTATACATTATATGCAGGTCACTTATATACATTATATGCAGGGCACTTATATACATTATATGCAGGACACTTATATACATTATATGCAGGACACTTCTATACATTATATGCGGGGCACTTATATACATTATATGCAGGACACTTATATACATTATATGCGGGGCACTTTTATACATTATATGCAGGTCACTTATATACATTATATGCAGGACACTTATATACATTATATGCAGGACACTTATATACATTATATGCGGGACACTTGTATACATTATATGCGGGACACTTGTATACATTATATGCGGGACACGTATATACATTATATGCAGGACACTTATATACATTATATGCGGGACACTTCTATACATTATATGCGGGGCACTTCTATACATTATATGCGGGACACTTGTATTCATTATATGCGGGACACTTCAATACATTATATGCAGGACACTTATATACATTATATGCGGGACACTTATATACATTATATGCGGGACACTTCTATACATTATATGCAGGGCACTTCTATACATTATATGCAGGTCACTTATATACATTATATGCAGGACACTTATACACATTATATGCAGGACACTTATATACATTATATGCAGGACACTTATATACATTATATGCAGGACACTTATACACATTATATGCAGGACACTTATATACATTATATGCAGGACACTTATATACATTATATGCGGGACACTTATATACATTATATACGGGACGCTTATATACATTATATGCGGATGCTTCTATACATTATATGCGGGACACTTCTATACATTATATGCGGGACACTTCTATACATTATATGCGGGACACTTATATACATTATATGCAGGACACTTCTATACATTATATGCGGGACACTTATATACATTATATGCGGGACACTTATATACATTATATGCGGGACACTTATATACATTATATGCGGGACACTTATATACATTATATACGGGACACTTATATACATTATATGCGGGACACTTATATACATTATATGCAGGACACTTATATACATTATATGCAGGGCACTTATATACATTATGTGCAGGACACTTATATACATTATATGCGGGACACTTCTATACATTATATGCGGGACACTTCTATACATTATATGCGGGACACTTCTATACATTATATGCGGGACACTTCTATACATTATATGCGGGACACTTATATACATTATATGCGGGAAACTTATATACATTATATGCGGGACACGTATATACATTATATGCGGGACACATATACATTATATGCGGGACACTTATATACATTATATGCAGGACACTTATATACATTATATGCGGGACACTTATATACATTATATGCGGGACACTTATATACATTATATACGGGACACTTATATACATTATATGCGGGACACTTATATACATTATATGCAGGTCACTTATATACATTATATGCAGGACACTTATACACATTATATGCAGGACACTTATATACATTATATGCAGGACACTTATATACATTATATGCGGGACACTTATATACATTATATGCGGGACACTTCTATACATTATATGCAGGACACTTATATACATTATGTGCAGGACACTTATATACATTATATGCGGGACACTTCTATACATTATATGCGGGACACTTCTATACATTATATGCGGGACACTTCTATACATTATATGCGGGATACTTCTATACATTATATGCGGGACACTTATATACGTTATATGCGGGAAACTTATATACATTATATGCGGGACACGTATATACATTATATGCGGGACACATATACATTATATGCGGGACACTTATATACATTATATGCAGGACACTTATATACATTATATGCGGGTCACTTATATACATTATATGCAGGACACTTATATACATTATATGCGGGACACTTATATACATTATATGCGGGACACTTATATACATTATATGCGGGACACTTATATACATTATATGCAGGACACTTCTATACATTATATGCGGGACACTTATATACATTATATGCTGGATACTTATATGCATTATATGCGGGACACTTATATACATTATATGCGGGACACTTATATACATTATATGCGGGACACTTATATACATTATATGCAGGACACTTATATACATTATATGCAGGACACTTATATACATTATATGCGGGACACTTATATACATTATATGCGGGACACTTATATACATTATATGCGGGACACTTATATACATTATATGCGGGACACTTATATACATTATATGCGGGACACTTCTATACATTATATGCGGGACACTTCTATACATTATATGCGGGACACTTCTATACATTATATGCGGGACACTTATATACATTATATGTGGGACACTTATATACATTATATGCGGGACACTTATATACATTATATGCGGGACACTTATATACATTATATACGGGACACTTATATACATTATATGCGGGACACTTATATACATTATATGCGGGACACTTATATACATTATATGCAGGGCACTTATATACATTATATGCAGGACACTTATATACATTATATGCGGGACACTTGTATACATTATATGCGGGACACTTATATACATTATATGCAGGGCACTTCTATACATTATATGCAGGTCACTTATATACATTATATGCAGGACACTTATACACATTATATGCAGGACACTTATATACATTATATGCAGGACACTTATATACATTATATGCAGGACACTTATATACATTATATGCGGGACACTTATATACATTATATGCGGGACACTTATATACATTATATGCAGGACACTTATATACATTATATGCGGGACACTTCTATACATTATATGCGGGACACTTCTATACATTATATGCGGGACACTTCTATACATTATATGCGGGACACTTCTATACATTATATGCGGGACACTTATATACATTATATGCGGGACACTTCTATACATTATATGCGGGACGCTTATATACATTATATGCGGGACACTTCTATACATTATATGCAGGACACTTATATACATTATATGCGGGACACTTATATACATTATATGCGGGACACTTATATACATTATATGCGGGACACTTCTATACATTATATGCGGGACACTTCTATACATTATATGCGGGACACTTATATACATTATATGCGGGACACTTATATACATTATATGCGGGACACTTCTATACATTATATGCGGGACGCTTATATACATTATATGCGGGACACTTCTATACATTATATGCAGGACACGTCTATACATTATATGCAGGACACTTCTATACATTATATGCGGGACACTTCTATACATTATATGCAGGACACTTCTATACATTATATGCGGGACACTTCTATACATTATATGCGGGACACTTATATACATTATATGCGGGACACTTCTATACATTATATGCAGGACACTTATATACATTATTTGCGGGACACTTCTATACATTATATGCAGGTCACTTATATACATTATATGCGGGACACTTCTATACATTATATGCAGGGCACTTCTATACATTATATGCAGGTCACTTATATACATTATATGCAGGACACTTATACACATTATATGCAGGACACTTATATACATTATATGCAGGACACTTATATACATTATATGCGGGACACTTCTATACATTATATGCGGGACGCTTATATACATTATATGCGGGACACTTCTATACATTATATGCAGGACACGTCTATACATTATATGCAGGACACTTCTATACATTATATGCGGGACACTTCTATACATTATATGCAGGACACTTCTATACATTATATGCGGGACACTTCTATACATTATATGCGGGACACTTATATACATTATATGCGGGACACTTCTATACATTATATGCAGGACACTTATATACATTATTTGCGGGACACTTCTATACATTATATGCAGGTCACTTATATACATTATATGCGGGACACTTCTATACATTATATGCAGGGCACTTCTATACATTATATGCAGGTCACTTATATACATTATATGCAGGACACTTATACACATTATATGCAGGACACTTATATACATTATATGCAGGACACTTATATACATTATATGCGGGACACTTCTATACATTATATGCGGGACACTTCTATACATTATATGCGGGACACTTCTATACATTATATGCGGGACGCTTATATACATTATATGCGGGACACTTATATACATTATATGCGGGACACATATACATTATATGCGGGACACTTCTATACATTATATGCGGGACACTTCTATACATTATATGCGGGACGCTTATATACATTATATGCGGGACACTTCTATACATTATATGCAGGACACGTCTATACATTATATGCAGGACACTTCTATACATTATATGCGGGACACTTCTATACATTATATGCAGGACACTTCTATACATTATATGCGGGACACTTCTATACATTATATGCGGGACACTTATATACATTATATGCGGGACACTTCTATACATTATATGCAGGACACTTATATACATTATTTGCGGGACACTTCTATACATTATATGCAGGTCACTTATATACATTATATGCGGGACACTTCTATACATTATATGCAGGGCACTTCTATACATTATATGCAGGTCACTTATATACATTATATGCAGGACACTTATACACATTATATGCAGGACACTTATATACATTATATGCAGGACACTTATATACATTATATGCGGGACACTTCTATACATTATATGCGGGACACTTCTATACATTATATGCGGGACACTTCTATACATTATATGCGGGACGCTTATATACATTATATGCGGGACACTTATATACATTATATGCGGGACACATATACATTATATGCGGGACACTTCTATACATTATATGCGGGACACTTCTATACATTATATGCGGGACACTTCTATACATTATATGCGGGACACTTCTATACATTATATGCGGGACACTTATATACATTATATGCGGGACACTTATATACATTATATGCGGGACACTTCTATACATTATATGCGGGACACGTCTATACATTATATGCGGGACACTTCTATACATTATATGCAGGACACGTCTATACATTATATGCAGGACACTTCTATACATTATATGCGGGACACTTCTATACATTATATGCAGGACACTTCTATACATTATATGCGGGACACTTCTATACATTATATGCGGGACACTTATATACATTATATGCGGGACACTTCTATACATTATATGCAGGTCACTTATATACATTATTTGCGGGACACTTCTATACATTATATGCAGGTCACTTATATACATTATATGCGGGACACTTCTATACATTATATGCAGGGCACTTATACACATTATATGCAGGACACTTATATACATTATATGCAGGACACTTATATACATTATATGCAGGACACTTATACACATTATATGCAGGACACTTATATACATTATATGCAGGACACTTATATACATTATATGCGGGACACTTATATACATTATATGCGGGACACTTATATACATTATATACGGGACGCTTATATACATTATATGCGGATGCTTCTATACATTATATGCGGGACACTTCTATACATTATATGCGGGACACTTCTATACATTATATGCGGGACACTTCTATACATTATATGCGGGACACTTCTATACATTATATGCGGGACACTTCTATACATTATATGCGGACACTTCTATAAATTATATGCGGGACACTACTATACATTATATGTGTGGCACTTATATACATTATATGCGGGACACTTATATACATGATATGCGGGACACTTATATACATTATATGCGGGACACTTATATACATTATATGCGGGACACTTGTATACATTATATGCGGGACACTTATATACATTATATGCAGGACACTTATATACATTATATGCGGGACACTTCTATACATTATACGCGGGACACTTATATACATTATATGCGGTACACTTGTATACATTATATGCAGGACACTTATATACATTATATGCAGGACACTTATATACATTATATGCAGGACACTTATATACATTATATGCGGGACACTTCTATACATTATATGCGGGACACTTCTATACATTATATGCGGGACACTTCTATACATTATATGCGGGACACTTCTATACATTATATGCAGGGCACTTCTATACATTATATGCAGGTCACTTATATACATTATATGCAGGACACTTATACACATTATATGCAGGTCACTTATATACATTATATGCAGGACACTTATACACATTATATGCAGGACACTTCTATACATTATATGCAGGACACTTCTATACATTATATGCGGGACACTTATATACATTATATGCGGGACACTTCTATACATTATATGCAGGACACTTATATACATTATATGCGGGACACTTCTATACATTATATGCGGGTCACTTCTTTACATTATATGCAGGACACTTATATACATTATATGCGGGACACTTCTATACATTATATGCAGGTCACTTATATACATTATATGCAGGGCACTTATATACATTATATGCAGGACACTTATATACATTATATGCAGGACACTTCTATACATTATATGCGGGGCACTTATATACATTATATGCAGGACACTTATATACATTATATGCGGGGCACTTTTATACATTATATGCAGGTCACTTATATACATTATATGCAGGACACTTATATACATTATATGCAGGACACTTATATACATTATATGCGGGACACTTGTATACATTATATGCGGGACACTTGTATACATTATATGCGGGACACGTATATACATTATATGCAGGACACTTATATACATTATATGCGGGGCACTTCTATACATTATATGCGGGACACTTGTATTCATTATATGCGGGACACTTCAATACATTATATGCAGGACACTTATATACATTATATGCGGGACACTTATATACATTATATGCGGGACACTTCTATACATTATATGCAGGGCACTTCTATACATTATATGCAGGTCACTTATATACATTATATGCAGGACACTTATACACATTATATGCAGGACACTTATATACATTATATGCAGGACACTTATATACATTATATGCAGGACACTTATATACATTAAATGCGGGACACTTATATACATTATATACGCGACGCTTATATACATTATATGCGGATGCTTCTATACATTATATGCGGGACACTTCTATACATTATATGCGGGACACTTCTATACATTATATGCGGGACACTTATATACATTATATGCAGGACACTTCTATACATTATATGCGGGACACTTATATACATTATATGCGGGACACTTATATACATTATATGCGGGACACTTATATACATTATATGCGGGACACTTATATACATTATATACGGGACACTTATATACATTATATGCGGGACACTTATATACATTATATGCAGGACACTTATATACATTATATGCAGGGCACTTATATACATTATGTGCAGGACACTTATATACATTATATGCGGGACACTTCTATACATTATATGCGGGACACTTCTATACATTATATGCGGGACACTTCTATACATTATATGCGGGACACTTCTATACATTATATGCGGGACACTTATATACATTATATGCGGGAAACTTATATACATTATATGCGGGACACGTATATACATTATATGCGGGACACATATACATTATATGCGGGACACTTATATACATTATATGCAGGACACTTATATACATTATATGCGGGACACTTATATACATTATATGCGGGACACTTATATACATTATATACGGGACACTTATATACATTATATGCGGGACACTTATATACATTATATGCAGGTCACTTATATACATTATATGCAGGACACTTATACACATTATATGCAGGACACTTATATACATTATATGCAGGACACTTATATACATTATATGCGGGACACTTATATACATTATATGCGGGACACTTCTATACATTATATGCAGGACACTTATATACATTATGTGCAGGACACTTATATACATTATATGCGGGACACTTCTATACATTATATGCGGGACACTTCTATACATTATATGCGGGACACTTCTATACATTATATGCGGGATACTTCTATACATTATATGCGGGACACTTATATACGTTATATGCGGGAAACTTATATACATTATATGCGGGACACGTATATACATTATATGCGGGACACATATACATTATATGCGGGACACTTATATACATTATATGCAGGACACTTATATACATTATATGCGGGACACTTATATACATTATATGCAGGACACTTATATACATTATATGCGGGACACTTATATACATTATATGCGGGACACTTATATACATTATATGCGGGATACTTATATGCATTATATGCGGGACACTTATATACATTATATGCGGGACACTTATATACATTATATGCGGGACACTTATATACATTATATGCAGGACACTTATATACATTATATGCAGGACACTTATATACATTATATGCGGGACACTTATATACATTATATGCGGGACACTTATATACATTATATGCGGGACACTTATATACATTATATGCGGGACACTTATATACATTATATACGGGACGCTTATATACATTATATGCGGATGCTTCTATACATTATATGCGGGACACTTCTATACATTATATGCGGGACACTTCTATACATTATATGCGGGACACTTCTATACATTATATGCGGGACACTTCTATACATTATATGCGGGACACTTCTATACATTATATGCGGACACTTCTATAAATTATATGCGGGACACTACTATACATTATATGTGTGGCACTTATATACATTATATGCGGGACACTTATATACATGATATGCGGGACACTTATATACATTATATGCGGGACTCTTATATACATTATATGCGGGACACTTGTATACATTATATGCGGGACACTTATATACATTATATGCAGGACACTTATATACATTATATGCGGGACACTTCTATACATTATATGCGGGACACTTATATACATTATATGCGGTACACTTGTATACATTATATGCAGGACACTTATATACATTATATGCAGGACACTTATATACATTATATGCAGGACACTTATATACATTATATGCGGGACACTTCTATACATTATATGCGGGACACTTCTATACATTATATGCGGGACACTTCTATACATTATATGCGGGACACTTCTATACATTATATGCAGGGCACTTCTATACATTATATGCAGGTCACTTATATACATTATATGCAGGACACTTATACACATTATATGCAGGTCACTTATATACATTATATGCAGGACACTTATACACATTATATGCAGGACACTTATATACATTATATGCAGGACACTTCTATACATTATATGCGGGACACTTCTATACATTATATGCGGGACACTTATATACATTATATGCGGGACACTTCTATACATTATATGCAGGACACTTATATACATTATATGCGGGACACTTCTATACATTATATGCGGGTCACTTCTTTACATTATATGCAGGACACTTATATACATTATATGCGGGACACTTCTATACATTATATGCGGGACACTTCTATACATTATATGCGGGACACTTCTATACATTATATGCGGGACACTTCTATACATTATATGCGGGACACTTATATACATTATATGCGGGACACTTCTATACATTATATGCGGGACGCTTATATACATTATATGCGGGACACTTCTATACATTATATGCAGGACACTTATATACATTATGTGCAGGACACTTATATACATTATATGCGGGACACTTCTATACACTTCTATACATTGTATACATTATATGCGGGACACTTCTATACATTATATGCGGGATACTTCTATACATTATATGCGGGACACTTATATACGTTATATACTTCTATACATTATATGCGTGGCACTTCTATACATTATATGCGGGACACTTGTATTCATTATATGCGGGACACTTCAATACATTATATGCAGGACACTTATATACATTATATGCGGGACACTTATATACATTATATGCGGGACACTTCTATACATTATATGCAGGGCACTTCTATACATTATATGCAGGTCACTTATATACATTATATGCAGGACACTTATACACATTATATGCAGGACACTTATATACATTATATGCAGGACACTTATATACATTATATGCAGGACACTTATATACATTATATGCGGGACACTTATATACATTATATACGGGACGCTTATATACATTATATGCGGATGCTTCTATACATTATATGCGGGACACTTCTATACATTATATGCGGGACAGTTCTATACATTATATGCGGGACACTTATATACATTATATGCAGGACACTTCTATACATTATATGCGGGACACTTATATACATTATATGCGGGACACTTATATACATTATATGCGGGACACTTATATACATTATATGCGGGACACTTATATACATTATATACGGGACACTTATATACATTATATGCGGGACACTTATATACATTATATGCAGGACACTTATATACATTATATGCAGGGCACTTATATACATTATGTGCAGGACACTTATATACATTATATGCGGGACACTTCTATACATTATATGCGGGACACTTCTATACATTATATGCGGGACACTTCTATACATTATATGCGGGACACTTCTATACATTATATGCGGGACACTTATATACATTATATGCGGGAAACTTATATACATTATATGCGGGACACGTATATACATTATATGCGGGACACATATACATTATATGCGGGACACTTATATACATTATATGCAGGACACTTATATACATTATATGCGGGACACTTATATACATTATATGCGGGACACTTATATACATTATATACGGGACACTTATATACATTATATGCGGGACACTTATATACATTATATGCAGGTCACTTATATACATTATATGCAGGACACTTATACACATTATATGCAGGACACTTATATACATTATATGCAGGACACTTATATACATTATATGCGGGACACTTATATACATTATATGCGGGACACTTCTATACATTATATGCAGGACACTTATATACATTATGTGCAGGACACTTATATACATTATATGCGGGACACTTATATACATTATATGCGGGACACTTCTATACATTATATGCGGGACACTTCTATACATTATATGCGGGACACTTCTATACATTATATGCGGGACACTTCTATACATTATATGCGGGACACTTATATACATTATATGTGGGACACTTATATACATTATATGCGGGACACTTATATACATTATATGCGGGACACTTATATACATTATATACGGGACACTTATATACATTATATGCGGGACACTTATATACATTATATGCGGGACACTTATATACATTATATGCAGGGCACTTATATACATTATATGCAGGACACTTATATACATTATATGCGGGACACTTGTATACATTATATGCGGGACACTTATATACATTATATGCAGGGCACTTCTATACATTATATGCAGGTCACTTATATACATTATATGCAGGACACTTATACACATTATATGCAGGACACTTATATACATTATATGCAGGACACTTATATACATTATATGCAGGACACTTATATACATTATATGCGGGACACTTATATACATTATATGCGGGACACTTATATACATTATATGCAGGACACTTATATACATTATATGCGGGACACTTATATACATTATATGCGGGACACTTCTATACATTATATGCGGGACACTTCTATACATTATATGCGGGACACTTCTATACATTATATGCGGGACACTTATATACATTATATGCGGGACACTTCTATACATTATATGCGGGACGCTTATATACATTATATGCGGGACACTTCTATACATTATATGCAGGACACTTATATACATTATGTGCAGGACACTTATATACATTATATGCGGGACACTTCTATACACTTCTATACATTGTATACATTATATGCGGGACACTTCTATACATTATATGCGGGACGCTTATATACATTATATGCGGGACACTTCTATACATTATATGCAGGACACTTATATACATTATGTGCAGGACACTTATATACATTATATGCGGGACACTTCTATACATTATATGCGGGACACTTCTATACATTATATGCGGGACACTTCTATACATTATATGCGGGATACTTCTATACATTATATGCGGGACACTTATATACGTTATATGCGGGAAACTTATATACATTATATGCGGGACACGTATATACATTATATGCGGGACACATATACATTATATGCGGGACACTTATATACATTATATGCGGGACACTTATATACATTATATGCGGGACACTTATATACATTATATGCAGGACACTTATATACATTATATGCGGGACACTTATATACATTATATGCTGGATACTTATATGCATTATATGCGGGACACTTATATACATTATATGCGGGACACTTATATACATTATATGCGGGACACTTATATACATTATATGCAGGACACTTATATACATTATATGCAGGACACTTATATACATTATATGCGGGACACTTATATACATTATATGCGGGACACTTATATACATTATATGCGGGACACTTATATACATTATATGCGGGACACTTATATACATTATATACGGGACGCTTATATACATTATATGCGGATGCTTCTATACATTATATGCGGGACACTTCTATACATTATATGCGGGACACTTCTATACATTATATGCGGGACACTTCTATACATTATATGCGGGACACTTCTATACATTATATGCGGGACACTTCTATACATTATATGCGGACACTTCTATAAATTATATGCGGGACACTACTATACATTATATGTGTGGCACTTATATACATTATATGCGGGACACTTATATACATGATATGCGGGACACTTATATACATTATATGCGGGACACTTATATACATTATATGCGGGACACTTGTATACATTATATGCGGGACACTTATATACATTATATGCAGGACACTTATATACATTATATGCGGGACACTTCTATACATTATATGCGGGACACTTATATACATTATATGCGGTACACTTGTATACATTATATGCAGGACACTTATATACATTATATGCAGGACACTTATATACATTATATGCGGGACACTTATATACATTATATGCGGGACACTTCTATACATTATATGCGGGACACTTCTATACATTATATGCGGGACACTTCTATACATTATATGCGGGACACTTCTATACATTATATGCAGGGCACTTCTATACATTATATGCAGGTCACTTATATACATTATATGCAGGACACTTATACACATTATATGCAGGTCACTTATATACATTATATGCAGGACACTTATACACATTATATGCAGGACACTTATATACATTATATGCAGGACACTTCCATACATTATATGCAGGACACTTCTATACATTATATGCGGGACACTTATATACATTATATGCGGGACACTTCTATACATTATATGCAGGACACTTATATACATTATATGCGGGACACTTCTATACATTATATGCGGGTCACTTCTTTACATTATATGCGGGACACTTATATACATTATATGCGGGACACTTCTATACATTATATGCAGGTCACTTATATACATTATATGCAGGGCACTTATATACATTATATGCAGGACACTTATATACATTATATGCAGGACACTTCTATACATTATATGCGGGGCACTTATATACATTATATGCAGGACACTTATATACATTATATGCGGGGCACTTTTATACATTATATGCAGGTCACTTATATACATTATATGCAGGACACTTATATACATTATATGCAGGACACTTATATACATTATATGCGGGACACTTGTATACATTATATGCGGGACACTTGTATACATTATATGCGGGACACGTATATACATTATATGCAGGACACTTATATACATTATATGCGGGACACTTCTATACATTATATGCGGGGCACTTCTATACATTATATGCGGGACACTTGTATTCATTATATGCGGGACACTTCAATACATTATATGCAGGACACTTATATACATTATATGCGGGACACTTATATACATTATATGCGGGACACTTCTATACATTATATGCAGGGCACTTCTATACATTATATGCAGGTCACTTATATACATTATATGCAGGACACTTATACACATTATATGCAGGACACTTATATACATTATATGCAGGACACTTATATACATTATATGCAGGACACTTATATACATTATATGCGGGACGCTTATATACATTATATACGGGACGCTTATATACATTATATGCGGATGCTTCTATACATTATATGCGGGACACTTCTATACATTATATGCGGGACACTTCTATACATTATATGCGGGACACTTATATACATTATATGCAGGACACTTCTATACATTATATGCGGGACACTTATATACATTATATGCGGGACACTTATATACATTATATGCGGGACACTTATATACATTATATGCGGGACACTTATATACATTATATACGGGACACTTATATACATTATATGCGGGACACTTATATACATTATATGCAGGACACTTATATACATTATATGCAGGGCACTTATATACATTATGTGCAGGACACTTATATACATTATATGCGGGACACATCTATACATTATATGCGGGACACTTCTATACATTATATGCGGGACACTTCTATACATTATATGCGGGACACTTCTATACATTATATGCGGGACACTTATATACATTATATGCGGGAAACTTATATACATTATATGCGGGACACGTATATACATTATATGCGGGACACATATACATTATATGCGGGACACTTATATACATTATATGCAGGACACTTATATACATTATATGCGGGACACTTATATACATTATATGCGGGACACTTATATACATTATATACGGGACACTTATATACATTATATGCGGGACACTTATATACATTATATGCAGGTCACTTATATACATTATATGCAGGACACTTATACACATTATATGCAGGACACTTATATACATTATATGCAGGACACTTATATACATTATATGCGGGACACTTATATACATTATATGCGGGACACTTCTATACATTATATGCAGGACACTTATATACATTATGTGCAGGACACTTATATACATTATATGCGGGACACTTCTATACATTATATGCGGGACACTTCTATACATTATATGCGGGACACTTCTATACATTATATGCGGGACACTTCTATACATTATATGCGGGACACTTCTATACATTATATGCGGGACACTTCTATACATTATATGCGGGATACTTCTATACATTATATGCGGGACACTTATATACGTTATATGCGGGAAACTTATATACATTATATGCGGGACACGTATATACATTATATGCGGGACACATATACATTATATGCGGGACACTTATATACATTATATGCAGGACACTTATATACATTATATGCGGGACACTTATATACATTATATGCGGGACACTTATATACATTATATGCGGGACACTTATATACATTATATGCGGGACACTTATATACATTATATGCGGGACACTTATATACATTATATGCGGGACACTTCTATACATTATATGCGGGACACTTATATACATTATATGCGGGACACTTATATACATTATATGCTGGATACTTATATGCATTATATGCGGGACACTTATATACATTATATGCGGGACACTTATATACATTATATGCGGGACACTTATATACATTATATGCAGGACACTTATATACATTATATGCGGGACACTTATATACATTATATGCGGGACACTTATATACATTATATGCGGGACACTTATATACATTATATGCGGGACACTTATATACATTATATGCGGGACACTTATATACATTATATGCGGGACACTTCTATACATTATATGCGGGACACTTCTATACATTATATGCGGGACACTTCTATACATTATATGCGGGACACTTCTATACATTATATGCGGGACACTTATATACATTATATGTGGGACACTTATATACATTATATGCGGGACACTTATATACATTATATGCGGGACACTTATATACATTATATACGGGACACTTATATACATTATATGCGGGACACTTATATACATTATATGCGGGACACTTATATACATTATATGCAGGGCACTTATATACATTATATGCAGGACACTTATATACATTATATGCGGGACACTTGTATACATTATATGCGGGACACTTATATACATTATATGCAGGGCACTTCTATACATTATATGCAGGTCACTTATATACATTATATGCAGGACACTTATACACATTATATGCAGGACACTTATATACATTATATGCAGGACACTTATATACATTATATGCAGGACACTTATATACATTATATGCGGGACACTTATATACATTATATGCAGGACACTTATATACATTATATGCGGGACACTTATATACATTATATGCGGGACACTTATATACATTATATGCGGGACACTTCTATACATTATATGCGGGACGCTTATATACATTATATGCGGGACACTTCTATACATTATATGCAGGACACGTCTATACATTATATGCAGGACACTTCTATACATTATATGCGGGACACTTCTATACATTATATGCAGGACACTTCTATACATTATATGCGGGACACTTCTATACATTATATGCGGGACACTTATATACATTATATGCGGGACACTTCTATACATTATATGCAGGACACTTATATACATTATTTGCGGGACACTTCTATACATTATATGCAGGTCACTTATATACATTATATGCGGGACACTTCTATACATTATATGCAGGGCACTTCTATACATTATATGCAGGTCACTTATATACATTATATGCAGGACACTTATACACATTATATGCAGGACACTTATATACATTATATGCAGGACACTTATATACATTATATGCGGGACACTTCTATACATTATATGCGGGACACTTCTATACATTATATGCGGGACACTTCTATACATTATATGCGGGACGCTTATATACATTATATGCGGGACACTTATATACATTATATGCGGGACACTTATATACATTATATGCGGGACACTTCTATACATTATATGCGGGACACTTCTATACATTATATGCGGGACACTTCTATACATTATATGCGGGACACTTCTATACATTATATGCGGGACACTTATATACATTATATGTGGGACACTTATATACATTATATGCGGGACACTTATATACATTATATGCGGGACACTTATATACATTATATACGGGACACTTATATACATTATATGCGGGACACTTATATACATTATATGCGGGACACTTATATACATTATATGCAGGGCACTTATATACATTATATGCAGGACACTTATATACATTATATGCGGGACACTTGTATACATTATATGCGGGACACTTATATACATTATATGCAGGGCACTTCTATACATTATATGCAGGTCACTTATATACATTATATGCAGGACACTTATACACATTATATGCAGGACACTTATATACATTATATGCAGGACACTTATATACATTATATGCAGGACACTTATATACATTATATGCGGGACACTTATATACATTATATGCGGGACACTTATATACATTATATGCAGGACACTTATATACATTATATGCGGGACACTTATATACATTATATGCGGGACACTTCTATACATTATATGCGGGACACTTCTATACATTATATGCGGGACACTTCTATACATTATATGCGGGACACTTATATACATTATATGCGGGACACTTCTATACATTATATGCGGGACGCTTATATACATTATATGCGGGACACTTCTATACATTATATGCAGGACACTTATATACATTATATGCGGGACACTTATATACATTATATGCGGGACACTTATATACATTATATGCGGGACACTTCTATACATTATATGCGGGACACTTCTATACATTATATGCGGGACACTTATATACATTATATGCGGGACACTTATATACATTATATGCGGGACACTTATATACATTATATGCGGGACACTTCTATACATTATATGCGGGACGCTTATATACATTATATGCGGGACGCTTCTATACATTATATGCAGGACACGTCTATACATTATATGCAGGACACTTCTATACATTATATGCGGGACACTTCTATACATTATATGCAGGACACTTCTATACATTATATGCGGGACACTTCTATACATTATATGCGGGACACTTCTATACATTATATGCAGGGCACTTCTATACATTATATGCAGGTCACTTATATACATTATATGCAGGACACTTATACACATTATATGCAGGACACTTATATACATTATATGCAGGACACTTATATACATTATATGCGGGACACTTCTATACATTATATGCGGGACGCTTATATACATTATATGCGGGACACTTCTATACATTATATGCAGGACACGTCTATACATTATATGCAGGACACTTCTATACATTATATGCGGGACACTTCTATACATTATATGCAGGACACTTCTATACATTATATGCGGGACACTTCTATACATTATATGCGGGACACTTATATACATTATATGCGGGACACTTCTATACATTATATGCAGGACACTTATATACATTATTTGCGGGACACTTCTATACATTATATGCAGGTCACTTATATACATTATATGCGGGACACTTCTATACATTATATGCAGGGCACTTCTATACATTATATGCAGGTCACTTATATACATTATATGCAGGACACTTATACACATTATATGCAGGACACTTATATACATTATATGCAGGACACTTATATACATTATATGCGGGACACTTCTATACATTATATGCGGGACACTTCTATACATTATATGCGGGACACTTCTATACATTATATTCGGGACGCTTATATACATTATATGCGGGACACTTATATACATTATATGCGGGACACATATACATTATATGCGGGACACTTCTATACATTATATGCGGGACACTTCTATACATTATATGCGGGACGCTTATATACATTATATGCGGGACACTTCTATACATTATATGCAGGACACGTCTATACATTATATGCAGGACACTTCTATACATTATATGCGGGACACTTCTATACATTATATGCAGGACACTTCTATACATTATATGCGGGACACTTCTATACATTATATGCGGGACACTTATATACATTATATGCGGGACACTTCTATACATTATATGCAGGACACTTATATACATTATTTGCGGGACACTTCTATACATTATATGCAGGTCACTTATATACATTATATGCGGGACACTTCTATACATTATATGCAGGGCACTTCTATACATTATATGCAGGTCACTTATATACATTATATGCAGGACACTTATACACATTATATGCAGGACACTTATATACATTATATGCAGGACACTTATATACATTATATGCGGGACACTTCTATACATTATATGCGGGACACTTCTATACATTATATGCGGGACACTTCTATACATTATATGCGGGACGCTTATATACATTATATGCGGGACACTTATATACATTATATGCGGGACACATATACATTATATGCGGGACACTTCTATACATTATATGCGGGACACTTCTATACATTATATGCGGGACACTTCTATACATTATATGCGGGACACTTCTATACATTATATGCGGGACACTTATATACATTATATGCGGGACACTTATATACATTATATGCGGGACACTTCTATACATTATATGCGGGACACGTCTATACATTATATGCGGGACACTTCTATACATTATATGCAGGACACGTCTATACATTATATGCAGGACACTTCTATACATTATATGCGGGACACTTCTATACATTATATGCAGGACACTTCTATACATTATATGCGGGACACTTCTATACATTATATGCGGGACACTTATATACATTATATGCGGGACACTTCTATACATTATATGCAGGTCACTTATATACATTATTTGCGGGACACTTCTATACATTATATGCAGGTCACTTATATACATTATATGCGGGACACTTCTATACATTATATGCAGGGCACTTATACACATTATATGCAGGACACTTATATACATTATATGCAGGACACTTATATACATTATATGCAGGACACTTATACACATTATATGCAGGACACTTATATACATTATATGCAGGACACTTATATACATTATATGCGGGACACTTATATACATTATATGCGGGACACTTATATACATTATATACGGGACGCTTATATACATTATATGCGGATGCTTCTATACATTATATGCGGGACACTTCTATACATTATATGCGGGACACTTCTATACATTATATGCGGGACACTTCTATACATTATATGCGGGACACTTCTATACATTATATGCGGGACACTTCTATACATTATATGCGGACACTTCTATAAATTATATGCGGGACACTACTATACATTATATGTGTGGCACTTATATACATTATATGCGGGACACTTATATACATGATATGCGGGACACTTATATACATTATATGCGGGACACTTATATACATTATATGCGGGACACTTGTATACATTATATGCGGGACACTTATATACATTATATGCAGGACACTTATATACATTATATGCGGGACACTTCTATACATTATACGCGGGACACTTATATACATTATATGCGGTACACTTGTATACATTATATGCAGGACACTTATATACATTATATGCAGGACACTTATATACATTATATGCAGGACACTTATATACATTATATGCGGGACACTTCTATACATTATATGCGGGACACTTCTATACATTATATGCGGGACACTTCTATACATTATATGCGGGACACTTCTATACATTATATGCAGGGCACTTCTATACATTATATGCAGGTCACTTATATACATTATATGCAGGACACTTATACACATTATATGCAGGTCACTTATATACATTATATGCAGGACACTTATACACATTATATGCAGGACACTTCTATACATTATATGCAGGACACTTCTATACATTATATGCGGGACACTTATATACATTATATGCGGGACACTTCTATACATTATATGCAGGACACTTATATACATTATATGCGGGACACTTCTATACATTATATGCGGGTCACTTCTTTACATTATATGCAGGACACTTATATACATTATATGCGGGACACTTCTATACATTATATGCAGGTCACTTATATACATTATATGCAGGGCACTTATATACATTATATGCAGGACACTTATATACATTATATGCAGGACACTTCTATACATTATATGCGGGGCACTTATATACATTATATGCAGGACACTTATATACATTATATGCGGGGCACTTTTATACATTATATGCAGGTCACTTATATACATTATATGCAGGACACTTATATACATTATATGCAGGACACTTATATACATTATATGCGGGACACTTGTATACATTATATGCGGGACACTTGTATACATTATATGCGGGACACGTATATACATTATATGCAGGACACTTATATACATTATATGCGGGGCGCTTCTATACATTATATGCGGGACACTTGTATTCATTATATGCGGGACACTTCAATACATTATATGCAGGACACTTATATACATGATATGCGGGACACTTATATACATTATATGCGGGACACTTCTATACATTATATGCAGGGCACTTCTATACATTATATGCAGGTCACTTATATACATTATATGCAGGACACTTATACACATTATATGCAGGACACTTATATACATTATATGCAGGACACTTATATACATTATATGCAGGACACTTATATACATTAAATGCGGGACACTTATATACATTATATACGCGACGCTTATATACATTATATGCGGATGCTTCTATACATTATATGCGGGACACTTCTATACATTATATGCGGGACACTTCTATACATTATATGCGGGACACTTATATACATTATATGCAGGACACTTCTATACATTATATGCGGGACACTTATATACATTATATGCGGGACACTTATATACATTATATGCGGGACACTTATATACATTATATGCGGGACACTTATATACATTATATACGGGACACTTATATACATTATATGCGGGACACTTATATACATTATATGCAGGACACTTATATACATTATATGCAGGGCACTTATATACATTATGTGCAGGACACTTATATACATTATATGCGGGACACTTCTATACATTATATGCGGGACACTTCTATACATTATATGCGGGACACTTCTATACATTATATGCGGGACACTTCTATACATTATATGCGGGACACTTATATACATTATATGCGGGAAACTTATATACATTATATGCGGGACACGTATATACATTATATGCGGGACACATATACATTATATGCGGGACACTTATATACATTATATGCAGGACACTTATATACATTATATGCGGGACACTTATATACATTATATGCGGGACACTTATATACATTATATACGGGACACTTATATACATTATATGCGGGACACTTATATACATTATATGCAGGTCACTTATATACATTATATGCAGGACACTTATACACATTATATGCAGGACACTTATATACATTATATGCAGGACACTTATATACATTATATGCGGGACACTTATATACATTATATGCGGGACACTTCTATACATTATATGCAGGACACTTATATACATTATGTGCAGGACACTTATATACATTATATGCGGGACACTTATATACGTTATATGCGGGAAACTTATATACATTATATGCGGGACACGTATATACATTATATGCGGGACACATATACATTATATGCGGGACACTTATATACATTATATGCAGGACACTTATATACATTATATGCAGGACACTTATATACATTATATGCGGGACACTTATATACATTATATGCGGGACACTTATATACATTATATGCGGGATACTTATATGCATTATATGCGGGACACTTATATACATTATATGCGGGACACTTATATACATTATATGCGGGACACTTATATACATTATATGCAGGACACTTATATACATTATATGCAGGACACTTATATACATTATATGCGGGACACTTATATACATTATATGCGGGACACTTATATACATTATATGCGGGACACTTATATACATTATATGCGGGACACTTATATACATTATATGCGGGACACTTATATACATTATATGCGGGACACTTCTATACATTATACGCGGGACACTTATATACATTATATGCGGTACACTTGTATACATTATATGCAGGACACTTATATACATTATATGCAGGACACTTATATACATTATATGCAGGACACTTATATACATTATATGCGGGACACTTCTATACATTATATGCGGGACACTTCTATACATTATATGCGGGACACTTCTATACATTATATGCGGGACACTTCTATACATTATATGCAGGGCACTTCTATACATTATATGCAGGTCACTTATATACATTATATGCAGGACACTTATACACATTATATGCAGGTCACTTATATACATTATATGCAGGACACTTATACACATTATATGCAGGACACTTCTATACATTATATGCAGGACACTTCTATACATTATATGCGGGACACTTATATACATTATATGCGGGACACTTCTATACATTATATGCAGGACACTTATATACATTATATGCGGGACACTTCTATACATTATATGCGGGTCACTTCTTTACATTATATGCAGGACACTTATATACATTATATGCGGGACACTTCTATACATTATATGCAGGTCACTTATATACATTATATGCAGGGCACTTATATACATTATATGCAGGACACTTATATACATTATATGCAGGACACTTCTATACATTATATGCGGGGCACTTATATACATTATATGCAGGACACTTATATACATTATATGCGGGGCACTTTTATACATTATATGCAGGTCACTTATATACATTATATGCAGGACACTTATATACATTATATGCAGGACACTTATATACATTATATGCGGGACACTTGTATACATTATATGCGGGACACTTGTATACATTATATGCGGGACACGTATATACATTATATGCAGGACACTTATATACATTATATGCGGGGCACTTCTATACATTATATGCGGGACACTTGTATTCATTATATGCGGGACACTTCAATACATTATATGCAGGACACTTATATACATTATATGCGGGACACTTATATACATTATATGCGGGACACTTCTATACATTATATGCAGGGCACTTCTATACATTATATGCAGGTCACTTATATACATTATATGCAGGACACTTATACACATTATATGCAGGACACTTATATACATTATATGCAGGACACTTATATACATTATATGCAGGACACTTATATACATTAAATGCGGGACACTTATATACATTATATACGCGACGCTTATATACATTATATGCGGATGCTTCTATACATTATATGCGGGACACTTCTATACATTATATGCGGGACACTTCTATACATTATATGCGGGACACTTATATACATTATATGCAGGACACTTCTATACATTATATGCGGGACACTTATATACATTATATGCGGGACACTTATATACATTATATGCGGGACACTTATATACATTATATGCGGGACACTTATATACATTATATACGGGACACTTATATACATTATATGCGGGACACTTATATACATTATATGCAGGACACTTATATACATTATATGCAGGGCACTTATATACATTATGTGCAGGACACTTATATACATTATATGCGGGACACTTCTATACATTATATGCGGGACACTTCTATACATTATATGCGGGACACTTCTATACATTATATGCGGGACACTTCTATACATTATATGCGGGACACTTATATACATTATATGCGGGAAACTTATATACATTATATGCGGGACACGTATATACATTATATGCGGGACACATATACATTATATGCGGGACACTTATATACATTATATGCAGGACACTTATATACATTATATGCGGGACACTTATATACATTATATGCGGGACACTTATATACATTATATACGGGACACTTATATACATTATATGCGGGACACTTATATACATTATATGCAGGTCACTTATATACATTATATGCAGGACACTTATACACATTATATGCAGGACACTTATATACATTATATGCAGGACACTTATATACATTATATGCGGGACACTTATATACATTATATGCGGGACACTTCTATACATTATATGCAGGACACTTATATACATTATGTGCAGGACACTTATATACATTATATGCGGGACACTTCTATACATTATATGCGGGACACTTCTATACATTATATGCGGGACACTTCTATACATTATATGCGGGATACTTCTATACATTATATGCGGGACACTTATATACGTTATATGCGGGAAACTTATATACATTATATGCGGGACACGTATATACATTATATGCGGGACACATATACATTATATGCGGGACACTTATATACATTATATGCAGGACACTTATATACATTATATGCGGGACACTTATATACATTATATGCAGGACACTTATATACATTATATGCGGGACACTTATATACATTATATGCGGGACACTTATATACATTATATGCGGGATACTTATATGCATTATATGCGGGACACTTATATACATTATATGCGGGACACTTATATACATTATATGCGGGACACTTATATACATTATATGCAGGACACTTATATACATTATATGCAGGACACTTATATACATTATATGCGGGACACTTATATACATTATATGCGGGACACTTATATACATTATATGCGGGACACTTATATACATTATATGCGGGACACTTATATACATTATATACGGGACGCTTATATACATTATATGCGGATGCTTCTATACATTATATGCGGGACACTTCTATACATTATATGCGGGACACTTCTATACATTATATGCGGGACACTTCTATACATTATATGCGGGACACTTCTATACATTATATGCGGGACACTTCTATACATTATATGCGGACACTTCTATAAATTATATGCGGGACACTACTATACATTATATGTGTGGCACTTATATACATTATATGCGGGACACTTATATACATGATATGCGGGACACTTATATACATTATATGCGGGACTCTTATATACATTATATGCGGGACACTTGTATACATTATATGCGGGACACTTATATACATTATATGCAGGACACTTATATACATTATATGCGGGACACTTCTATACATTATATGCGGGACACTTATATACATTATATGCGGTACACTTGTATACATTATATGCAGGACACTTATATACATTATATGCAGGACACTTATATACATTATATGCAGGACACTTATATACATTATATGCGGGACACTTCTATACATTATATGCGGGACACTTCTATACATTATATGCGGGACACTTCTATACATTATATGCGGGACACTTCTATACATTATATGCAGGGCACTTCTATACATTATATGCAGGTCACTTATATACATTATATGCAGGACACTTATACACATTATATGCAGGTCACTTATATACATTATATGCAGGACACTTATACACATTATATGCAGGACACTTATATACATTATATGCAGGACACTTCTATACATTATATGCGGGACACTTCTATACATTATATGCGGGACACTTATATACATTATATGCGGGACACTTCTATACATTATATGCAGGACACTTATATACATTATATGCGGGACACTTCTATACATTATATGCGGGTCACTTCTTTACATTATATGCAGGACACTTATATACATTATATGCGGGACACTTCTATACATTATATGCAGGTCACTTATATACATTATATGCAGGGCACTTATATACATTATATGCAGGACACTTATATACATTATATGCAGGACACTTCTATACATTATATGCGGGGCACTTATATACATTATATGCAGGACACTTATATACATTATATGCGGGGCACTTTTATACATTATATGCAGGTCACTTATATACATTATATGCAGGACACTTATATACATTATATGCAGGACACTTATATACATTATATGCGGGACACTTGTATACATTATATGCGGGACACTTGTATACATTATATGCGGGACACGTATATACATTATATGCAGGACACTTATATACATTATATGCGGGACACTTCTATACATTATATGCGGGGCACTTCTATACATTATATGCGGGACACTTGTATTCATTATATGCGGGACACTTCAATACATTATATGCAGGACACTTATATACATTATATGCGGGACACTTATATACATTATATGCGGGACACTTCTATACATTATATGCAGGGCACTTCTATACATTATATGCAGGTCACTTATATACATTATATGCAGGACACTTATACACATTATATGCAGGACACTTATATACATTATATGCAGGACACTTATCTACATTATATGCAGGACACTTATATACATTATATGCGGGACACTTATATACATTATATACGGGACGCTTATATACATTATATGCGGATGCTTCTATACATTATATGCGGGACACTTCTATACATTATATGCGGGACACTTCTATACATTATATGCGGGACACTTATATACATTATATGCAGGACACTTCTATACATTATATGCGGGACACTTATATACATTATATGCGGGACACTTATATACATTATATGCGGGACACTTATATACATTATATGCGGGACACTTATATACATTATATACGGGACACTTATATACATTATATGCGGGACACTTATATACATTATATGCAGGGACACTTATATACATTATATGCAGGGCACTTATATACATTATGTGCAGGACACTTATATACATTATATGCGGGACACTTCTATACATTATATGCGGGACACTTCTATACATTATATGCGGGACACTTCTATACATTATATGCGGGACACTTCTATACATTATATGCGGGACACTTATATACATTATATGCGGGAAACTTATATACATTATATGCGGGACACGTATATACATTATATGCGGGACACATATACATTATATGCGGGACACTTATATACATTATATGCAGGACACTTATATACATTATGTGCAGGACACTTATATACATTATATGCGGGACACTTCTATACATTATATGCGGGACACTTCTATACATTATATGCGGGACACTTCTATACATTATATGCGGGATACTTCTATACATTATATGCGGGACACTTATATACGTTATATGCGGGAAACTTATATACATTATATGCGGGACACGTATATACATTATATGCGGGACACATATACATTATATGCGGGACACTTATATATATTATATGCAGGACACTTATATACATTATATGCGGGACACTTATATACATTATATGCAGGACACTTATATACATTATATGCGGGACACTTATATACATTATATGCGGGACACTTATATACATTATATGCGGGACACTTATATACATTATATGCAGGACACTTCTATACATTATATGCGGGACACTTATATACATTATATGCGGGACACTTATATACATTATATGCTGGATACTTATATGCATTATATGCGGGACACTTATATACATTATATGCGGGACACTTATATACATTATATGCGGGACACTTATATACATTATATGCAGGACACTTATATACATTATATGCAGGACACTTATATACATTATATGCGGGACACTTATATACATTATATGCGGGACACTTATATACATTATATGCGGGACACTTATATACATTATATGCGGGACACTTATATACATTATATGCGGGACACTTATATACATTATATGCGGGGACACTTCTATACATTATATGCGGGACACTTCTATACATTATATGCGGGACACTTCTATACATTATATGCGGGACACTTCTATACATTATATGCGGGACACTTATATACATTATATGTGGGACACTTATATACATTATATGCGGGACACTTATATACATTATATGCGGGACACTTATATACATTATATACGGGACACTTATATACATTATATGCGGGACACTTATATACATTATATGCGGGACACTTATATACATTATATGCAGGTCACTTATATACATTATATGCAGGACACTTATACACATTATATGCAGGACACTTATATACATTATATGCAGGACACTTATATACATTATATGCGGACACTTATATACATTATATGCGGGACACTTCTATACATTATATGCAGGACACTTATATACATTATGTGCAGGACACTTATATACATTATATGCGGGACACTTCTATACATTATATGCGGGACACTTCTATACATTATATGCGGGACACTTCTATACATTATATGCGGGATACTTCTATACATTATATGCGGGACACTTATATACGTTATATGCGGGAAACTTATATACATTATATGCGGGACACGTATATACATTATATGCGGGACACATATACATTATATGCGGGACACTTATATATTTATATGCAGGACACTTATATACATTATATGCGGGACACTTATATACATTATATGCAGGACACTTATATACATTATATGCGGGACACTTATATACATTATATGCGGGACACTTATATACATTATATGCGGGACACTTATATACATTATATGCAGGACACTTCTATACATTATATGCGGGACACTTATATACATTATATGCGGGACACTTATATACATTATATGCTGGATACTTATATGCATTATATGCGGGACACTTATATACATTATATGCGGGACACTTATATACATTATATGCGGGACACTTATATACATTATATGCAGGACACTTATATACATTATATGCAGGACACTTATATACATTATATGCGGGACACTTATATACATTATATGCGGGACACTTATATACATTATATGCGGGACACTTATATACATTATATGCGGGACACTTATATACATTATATGCGGGACACTTATATACATTATATGCGGGACACTTCTATACATTATATGCGGGACACTTCTATACATTATATGCGGGACACTTCTATACATTATATGCGGGACACTTCTATACATTATATGCGGGACACTTATATACATTATATGTGGGACACTTATATACATTATATGCGGGACACTTATATACATTATATGCGGGACACTTATATACATTATATACGGGACACTTATATACATTATATGCGGGACACTTATATACATTATATGCGGGACACTTATATACATTATATGCAGGGCACTTATATACATTATATGCAGGACACTTATATACATTATATGCGGGACACTTGTATACATTATATGCGGGACACTTATATACATTATATGCAGGGCACTTCTATACATTATATGCAGGTCACTTATATACATTATATGCAGGACACTTATACACATTATATGCAGGACACTTATATACATTATATGCAGGACACTTATATACATTATATGCAGGACACTTATATACATTATATGCGGGACACTTATATACATTATATGCGGGACACTTATATACATTATATGCAGGACACTTATATACATTATATGCGGGACACTTATATACATTATATGCGGGACACTTCTATACATTATATGCGGGACACTTCTATACATTATATGCGGGACACTTCTATACATTATATGCGGGACACTTATATACATTATATGCGGGACACTTCTATACATTATATGCGGGACGCTTATATACATTATATGCGGGACACTTCTATACATTATATGCAGGACACTTATATACATTATGTGCAGGACACTTATATACATTATATGCGGGACACTTCTATACATTATATGCGGGACACTTCTATACATTATATGCGGGACACTTCTATACATTATATGCGGGATACTTCTATACATTATATGCGGGACACTTATATACGTTATATGCGGGAAACTTATATACATTATATGCGGGACACGTATATACATTATATGCGGGACACATATACATTATATGCGGGACACTTATATACATTATATGCAGGACACTTATATACATTATATGCGGGACACTTATATACATTATATGCAGGACACTTATATACATTATATGCGGGACACTTATATACATTATATGCTGGATACTTATATGCATTATATGCGGGACACTTATATACATTATATGCGGGACACTTATATACATTATATGCGGGACACTTATATACATTATATGCAGGACACTTATATACATTATATGCAGGACACTTATATACATTATATGCGGGACACTTATATACATTATATGCGGGACACTTATATACATTATATGCGGGACACTTATATACATTATATGCGGGACACTTATATACATTATATACGGGACGCTTATATACATTATATGCGGATGCTTCTATACATTATATGCGGGACACTTCTATACATTATATGCGGGACACTTCTATACATTATATGCGGGACACTTCTATACATTATATGCGGGACACTTCTATACATTATATGCGGGACACTTCTATACATTATATGCGGACACTTCTATAAATTATATGCGGGACACTACTATACATTATATGTGTGGCACTTATATACATTATATGCGGGACACTTATATACATGATATGCGGGACACTTATATACATTATATGCGGGACACTTATATACATTATATGCGGGACACTTGTATACATTATATGCGGGACACTTATATACATTATATGCAGGACACTTATATACATTATATGCGGGACACTTCTATACATTATATGCGGGACACTTATATACATTATATGCGGTACACTTGTATACATTATATGCAGGACACTTATATACATTATATGCAGGACACTTATATACATTATATGCGGGACACTTATATACATTATATGCGGGACACTTCTATACATTATATGCGGGACACTTCTATACATTATATGCGGGACACTTCTATACATTATATGCGGGACACTTCTATACATTATATGCAGGGCACTTCTATACATTATATGCAGGTCACTTATATACATTATATGCAGGACACTTATACACATTATATGCAGGTCACTTATATACATTATATGCAGGACACTTATACACATTATATGCAGGACACTTATATACATTATATGCAGGACACTTCCATACATTATATGCAGGACACTTCTATACATTATATGCGGGACACTTATATACATTATATGCGGGACACTTCTATACATTATATGCAGGACACTTATATACATTATATGCGGGACACTTCTATACATTATATGCGGGTCACTTCTTTACATTATATGCGGGACACTTATATACATTATATGCGGGACACTTCTATACATTATATGCAGGTCACTTATATACATTATATGCAGGGCACTTATATACATTATATGCAGGACACTTATATACATTATATGCAGGACACTTCTATACATTATATGCGGGGCACTTATATACATTATATGCAGGACACTTATATACATTATATGCGGGGCACTTTTATACATTATATGCAGGTCACTTATATACATTATATGCAGGACACTTATATACATTATATGCAGGACACTTATATACATTATATGCGGGACACTTGTATACATTATATGCGGGACACTTGTATACATTATATGCGGGACACGTATATACATTATATGCAGGACACTTATATACATTATATGCGGGACACTTCTATACATTATATGCGGGGCACTTCTATACATTATATGCGGGACACTTGTATTCATTATATGCGGGACACTTCAATACATTATATGCAGGACACTTATATACATTATATGCGGGACACTTATATACATTATATGCGGGACACTTCTATACATTATATGCAGGGCACTTCTATACATTATATGCAGGTCACTTATATACATTATATGCAGGACACTTATACACATTATATGCAGGACACTTATATACATTATATGCAGGACACTTATATACATTATATGCAGGACACTTATATACATTATATGCGGGACACTTATATACATTATATACGGGACGCTTATATACATTATATGCGGATGCTTCTATACATTATATGCGGGACACTTCTATACATTATATGCGGGACACTTCTATACATTATATGCGGGACACTTATATACATTATATGCAGGACACTTCTATACATTATATGCGGGACACTTATATACATTATATGCGGGACACTTATATACATTATATGCGGGACACTTATATACATTATATGCGGGACACTTATATACATTATATACGGGACACTTATATACATTATATGCGGGACACTTATATACATTATATGCAGGACACTTATATACATTATATGCAGGGCACTTATATACATTATGTGCAGGACACTTATATACATTATATGCGGGACACATCTATACATTATATGCGGGACACTTCTATACATTATATGCGGGACACTTCTATACATTATATGCGGGACACTTCTATACATTATATGCGGGACACTTATATACATTATATGCGGGAAACTTATATACATTATATGCGGGACACGTATATACATTATATGCGGGACACATATACATTATATGCGGGACACTTATATACATTATATGCAGGACACTTATATACATTATATGCGGGACACTTATATACATTATATGCGGGACACTTATATACATTATATACGGGACACTTATATACATTATATGCGGGACACTTATATACATTATATGCAGGTCACTTATATACATTATATGCAGGACACTTATACACATTATATGCAGGACACTTATATACATTATATGCAGGACACTTATATACATTATATGCGGGACACTTATATACATTATATGCGGGACACTTCTATACATTATATGCAGGACACTTATATACATTATGTGCAGGACACTTATATACATTATATGCGGGACACTTCTATACATTATATGCGGGACACTTCTATACATTATATGCGGGACACTTCTATACATTATATGCGGGATACTTCTATACATTATATGCGGGACACTTATATACGTTATATGCGGGAAACTTATATACATTATATGCGGGACACGTATATACATTATATGCGGGACACATATACATTATATGCGGGACACTTATATACATTATATGCAGGACACTTATATACATTATATGCGGGACACTTATATACATTATATGCGGGACACTTATATACATTATATGCGGGACACTTATATACATTATATGCGGGACACTTATATACATTATATGCGGGACACTTATATACATTATATGCAGGACACTTCTATACATTATATGCGGGACACTTATATACATTATATGCGGGACACTTATATACATTATATGCTGGATACTTATATGCATTATATGCGGGACACTTATATACATTATATGCGGGACACTTATATACATTATATGCGGGACACTTATATACATTATATGCAGGACACTTATATACATTATATGCAGGACACTTATATACATTATATGCGGGACACTTATATACATTATATGCGGGACACTTATATACATTATATGCGGGACACTTATATACATTATATGCGGGACACTTATATACATTATATGCGGGACACTTATATACATTATATGCGGGACACTTCTATACATTATATGCGGGACACTTCTATACATTATATGCGGGACACTTCTATACATTATATGCGGGACACTTCTATACATTATATGCGGGACACTTATATACATTATATGTGGGACACTTATATACATTATATGCGGGACACTTATATACATTATATGCGGGGACACTTATATACATTATATACGGGACACTTATATACATTATATGCGGGACACTTATATACATTATATGCGGGACACTTATATACATTATATGCAGGGCACTTATATACATTATATGCAGGACACTTATATACATTATATGCGGGACACTTGTATACATTATATGCGGGACACTTATATACATTATATGCAGGGCACTTCTATACATTATATGCAGGTCACTTATATACATTATATGCAGGACACTTATACACATTATATGCAGGACACTTATATACATTATATGCAGGACACTTATATACATATATGCAGGACACTTATATACATTATATGCGGGGACACTTATATACATTATATGCGGGACACTTATATACATTATATGCAGGACACTTATATACATTATATGCGGGACACTTATATACATTATATGCGGGACACTTCTATACATTATATGCGGGACACTTCTATACATTATATGCGGGACACTTCTATACATTATATGCGGGACACTTATATACATTATATGCGGGACACTTCTATACATTATATGCGGGACGCTTATATACATTATATGCGGGACACTTCTATACATTATATGCAGGACACTTATATACATTATATGCGGGACACTTATATACATTATATGCGGGACACTTATATACATTATATGCGGGACACTTCTATACATTATATGCGGGACACTTCTATACATTATATGCAGGACACTTATATACATTATATGCGGGACACTTATATACATTATATGCGGGGACACTTATATACATTATATGTGGGACACTTCTATACATTATATGCGGGACGCTTATATACATTATATGCGGGACACTTCTATACATTATATGCAGGACACGTCTATACATTATATGCAGGACACTTCTATACATTATATGCGGGACACTTCTATACATTATATGCAGGACACTTCTATACATTATATGCGGGACACTTCTATACATTATATGCGGGACACTTATATACATTATATGCGGGACACTTCTATACATTATATGCAGGACACTTATATACATTATTTGCGGGGACACTTCTATACATTATATGCAGGTCACTTATATACATTATATGCGGGACACTTCTATACATTATATGCAGGGCACTTCTATACATTATATGCAGGTCACTTATATACATTATATGCAGGACACTTATACACATTATATGCAGGACACTTATATACATTATATGCAGGACACTTATATACATTATATGCGGGACACTTCTATACATTATATGCGGGACACTTCTATACATTATATGCGGGACACTTCTATACATTATATGCGGGACGCTTATATACATTATATGCGGGACACTTATATACATTATATGCGGGACACTTATATACATTATATGCGGGACACTTCTATACATTATATGCGGGACACTTCTATACATTATATGCGGGACACTTCTATACATTATATGCGGGACACTTCTATACATTATATGCGGGACACTTATATACATTATATGTGGGACACTTATATACATTATATGCGGGACACTTATATACATTATATGCGGGACACTTATATACATTATATACGGGACACTTATATACATTATATGCGGGACACTTATATACATTATATGCGGGACACTTATATACATTATATGCAGGGCACTTATATACATTATATGCAGGACACTTATATACATTATATGCGGGACACTTGTATACATTATATGCGGGACACTTATATACATTATATGCAGGGCACTTCTATACATTATATGCAGGTCACTTATATACATTATATGCAGGACACTTATACACATTATATGCAGGACACTTATATACATTATATGCAGGACACTTATATACATTATATGCAGGACACTTATATACATTATATGCGGGACACTTATATACATTATATGCGGGACACTTATATACATTATATGCAGGACACTTATATACATTATATGCGGGACACTTATATACATTATATGCGGGACACTTCTATACATTATATGCGGGACACTTCTATACATTATATGCGGGACACTTCTATACATTATATGCGGGACACTTATATACATTATATGCGGGACACTTCTATACATTATATGCGGGACGCTTATATACATTATATGCGGGACACTTCTATACATTATATGCAGGACACTTATATACATTATATGCGGGACACTTATATACATTATATGCGGGACACTTATATACATTATATGCGGGACACTTCTATACATTATATGCGGGACACTTCTATACATTATATGCGGGACACTTATATACATTATATGCGGGACACTTATATACATTATATGCGGGACACTTATATACATTATATGCGGGACACTTCTATACATTATATGCGGGACGCTTATATACATTATATGCGGGACGCTTCTATACATTATATGCAGGACACGTCTATACATTATATGCAGGACACTTCTATACATTATATGCGGGACACTTCTATACATTATATGCAGGACACTTCTATACATTATATGCGGGACACTTCTATACATTATATGCGGGACACTTATATACATTATATGCGGGACACTTCTATACATTATATGCAGGACACTTATATACATTATTTGCGGGACACTTCTATACATTATATGCAGGTCACTTATATACATTATATGCGGGACACTTCTATACATTATATGCAGGGCACTTCTATACATTATATGCAGGTCACTTATATACATTATATGCAGGACACTTATACACATTATATGCAGGACACTTATATAAATTATATGCAGGACACTTATATACATTATATGCGGGACACTTCTATACATTATATGCGGGACACTTCTATACATTATATGCGGGACACTTCTATACATTATATGCGGGACGCTTATATACATATATGCGGGACACTTATATACATTATATGCGGGACACTTATATACATTATATGCGGGACACTTCTATACATTATATGCGGGACACTTCTATACATTATATGCGGGACACTTCTATACATTATATGCGGGACACTTCTATACATTATATGCGGGACACTTATATACATTATATGCGGGACACTTATATACATTATATGCGGGACACTTCTATACATTATATGCGGGACACGTCTATACATTATATGCGGGACACTTCTATACATTATATGCAGGACACGTCTATACATTATATGCAGGACACTTCTATACATTATATGCGGGACACTTCTATACATTATATGCAGGACACTTCTATACATTATATGCGGGACACTTCTATACATTATATGCGGGACACTTATATACATTATATGCGGGACACTTCTATACATTATATGCAGGTCACTTATATACATTATTTGCGGGACACTTCTATACATTATATGCAGGTCACTTATATACATTATATGCGGGACACTTCTATACATTATATGCAGGGCACTTATACACATTATATGCAGGACACTTATATACATTATATGCAGGACACTTATATACATTATATGCAGGACACTTATACACATTATATGCAGGACACTTATATACATTATATGCAGGACACTTATATACATTATATGCGGGACACTTATATACATTATATGCGGGACACTTATATACATTATATACGGGACGCTTATATACATTATATGCGGATGCTTCTATACATTATATGCGGGACACTTCTATACATTATATGCGGGACACTTCTATACATTATATGCGGGACACTTCTATACATTATATGCGGGACACTTCTATACATTATATGCGGGACACTTCTATACATTATATGCGGACACTTCTATAAATTATATGCGGGACACTACTATACATTATATGTGTGGCACTTATATACATTATATGCGGGACACTTATATACATGATATGCGGGACACTTATATACATTATATGCGGGACACTTATATACATTATATGCGGGACACTTGTATACATTATATGCGGGACACTTATATACATTATATGCAGGACACTTATATACATTATATGCGGGACACTTCTATACATTATATGCGGGACACTTATATACATTATATGCGGTACACTTGTATACATTATATGCAGGACACTTATATACATTATATGCAGGACACTTATATACATTATATGCAGGACACTTATATACATTATATGCGGGACACTTCTATACATTATATGCGGGACACTTCTATACATTATATGCGGGACACTTCTATACATTATATGCGGGACACTTCTATACATTATATGCAGGGCACTTCTATACATTATATGCAGGTCACTTATATACATTATATGCAGGACACTTATACACATTATATGCAGGTCACTTATATACATTATATGCAGGACACTTATACACATTATATGCAGGACACTTATATACATTATATGCAGGACACTTCTATACATTATATGCAGGACACTTCTATACATTATATGCGGGACACTTATATACATTATATGCGGGACACTTCTATACATTATATGCAGGACACTTATATACATTATATGCGGGACACTTCTATACATTATATGCGGGTCACTTCTATACATTATATGCAGGACACTTATATACATTATATGCGGGACACTTCTATACATTATATGCAGGTCACTTATATACATTATATGCAGGGCACTTATATACATTATATGCAGGACACTTATATACATTATATGCAGGACACTTCTATACATTATATGCGGGGCACTTATATACATTATATGCAGGACACTTATATACATTATATGCGGGGCACTTTTATACATTATATGCAGGTCACTTATATACATTATATGCAGGACACTTATATACATTATATGCAGGACACTTATATACATTATATGCGGGACACTTGTATACATTATATGCGGGACACTTGTATACATTATATGCGGGACACGTATATACATTATATGCAGGACACTTCTATACATTATATGCGGGGCACTTCTATACATTATATGCGGGACACTTGTATTCATTATATGCGGGACACTTCAATACATTATATGCAGGACACTTATATACATTATATGCGGGACACTTATATACATTATATGCGGGACACTTCTATACATTATATGCAGGGCACTTCTATACATTATATGCAGGTCACTTATATACATTATATGCAGGACACTTATACACATTATATGCAGGACACTTATATACATTATATGCAGGACACTTATATACATTATATGCAGGACACTTATATACATTATATGCGGGACACTTATATACATTATATACAGGACGCTTATATACATTATATGCGGATGCTTCTATACATTATATGCGGGACACTTCTATACATTATATGCGGGACACTTCTATACATTATATGCGGGACACTTATATACATTATATGCAGGACACTTCTATACATTATATGCGGGACACTTATATACATTATATGCGGGACACTTATATACATTATATGCGGGACACTTATATACATTATATGCGGGACACTTATATACATTATATGCGGGACACTTATATACATTATATACGGGACACTTATATACATTATATGCGGGACACTTATATACATTATATGCAGGACACTTATATACATTATATGCAGGGCACTTATATACATTATGTGCAGGACACTTATATACATTATATGCGGGACACTTCTATACATTATATGCGGGACACTTCTATACATTATATGCGGGACACTTCTATACATTATATGCGGGACACTTCTATACATTATATGCGGGACACTTATATACATTATATGCGGGAAACTTATATACATTATATGCGGGACACGTATATACATTATATGCGGGACACATATACATTATATGCGGGACACTTATATACATTATATGCAGGACACTTATATACATTATATGCGGGACACTTATATACATTATATGCGGGACACTTATATACATTATATACGGGACACTTATATACATTATATGCGGGACACTTATATACATTATATGCAGGTCACTTATATACATTATATGCAGGACACTTATACACATTATATGCAGGACACTTATATACATTATATGCAGGACACTTATATACATTATATGCGGGACACTTATATACATTATATGCGGGACACTTCTATACATTATATGCAGGACACTTATATACATTATGTGCAGGACACTTATATACATTATATGCGGGACACTTCTATACATTATATGCGGGACACTTCTATACATTATATGCGGGACACTTCTATACATTATATGCGGGATACTTCTATACATTATATGCGGGACACTTATATACGTTATATGCGGGAAACTTATATACATTATATGCGGGACACGTATATACATTATATGCGGGACACATATACATTATATGCGGGACACTTATATACATTATATGCAGGACACTTATATACATTATATGCGGGACACTTATTTACATTATATGCAGGACACTTATATACATTATATGCGGGACACTTATATACATTATATGCAGGACACTTATATACATTATATGCGGGACACTTATATACATTATATGCAGGACACTTCTATACATTATATGCGGGACACTTATATACATTATATGCGGGACACTTATATACATTATATGCTGGATACTTATATGCATTATATGCGGGACACTTATATACATTATATGCGGGACACTTATATACATTATATGCGGGACACTTATATACATTATATGCAGGGCACTTCTATACATTATATGCGGGACACTTATATACATTATTTGCAGGAAACTTATATACATTATATGCGGGACACTTCTATACATTATATGCGGGACACTTATATACATTATATGCGGGACACTTATATACATTATTTGCAGGAAACTTATATACATTATATGCGGGACACTTATATACATTACATGCGGGACACTTATATACATTATATGCGGGACACTTATATACATTATATGCGGGACACTTATATACATTATATGTGGGACACTTATATACATTATATGCGGGACGCTTATATACATTATATGCGGGACACTTATATACATTGTATGCGGGACACTTATATACATTATATGCGGGACACTTCTATACATTATATGCGGGACACTTATATACATTATATGCGGGGCACTTCTATACATTATATGCGGGACACTTCTATACATTATATGCGGGAAACTTCTATACATTATTTGCGGGACACTTATATACATTGTATGCGGGACACGTCTATACATTATATGCGGGACACTTCTATACATTATATGCGGGACACTTCTATACATTATATGCGGGACACTTCTATACATTATATGCGGGACACTTCTATACATTATATGCGGGACACTTCTATACATTATATGCGGGACACTTATATACATTATATGCAGGACACTTATATACATTATATGCGGGACACTTATATACATTATATGCAGGACACTTATATACATTATATGCAGGACACTTCTATACATTATATGCGGGACACTTCTATACATTATATGCGGGACACTTCTATACATTATATGCGGACACTTATATACATTATATTCGGGACACTTCTATACATTATATGCGGGACACTTCTATACATTATATGCGGGACACTTATATACATTATATGCAAGACACTTCTATACATTATATGCAAGACACTTCTATACATTATATGCGGGACACTTCTATACATTATATGCGGGACACTTCTATACATTATATGCGGACACTTCTATAAATTATATATGGGACACTACTATACATTATATGCGGACACTTCTATAAATTATATATGGGACACTACTATACATTATATGCGGGACACTTCTATACATTATATGCGGGACACTTATATACATTATATGCGGGACACTTATATACATTATATGCAAGACACTTCTATACATTATATGCGGGACACTTCTATACATTATATGCGGGACACTTATATACATTATATGCGGGATACTTATATACATTATATGCAGGACACTTATATACATTATATACAGAACACTTATATACATTTTATGCGGACACTTATATACATTATATACAGGACACTTCTATACATTATATGCGGGACACTTCTATACATTATATGCGGGACACTTCTATACATTATATGCGGGACACTTCTATACATTATATGCGGGACACTTATAAACATTATATGCGGGACACTTCTATACATTATATGCGGGACGCTTATATACATTATATGCGGGACACTTCTATACATTATATGCGGGACACGTCTATACATTATATGCAGGACACTTATATACATTATATGCGGGACACTTATATACATTATATGCGGGACACTTATATACATTATATGCAGGACACTTCTACACATTATATGCGGGACACTTATATACATTATATGCGGGACACTTATATACATTATATGCGGGACACTTATATACATTATATGCGGGACACTTCTATACATTATATGCAGGACACTTATATACATTATATGCGGGACACTTCTATACATTATATGCAGGTCACTTCTATACATTATATGCAGGGCACTTATATACATTATATGCAGGACACTTATATTCATTATATGCAGGACACTTCTATACATTATATGAAGGACACTTCTATACATTATATGCAGGACACTTATATACATTATATGCGGGACACTTATATACATTATATGCGGGGCACTTATATACATTATATGCAGGACACTTATATACATTATATGCGGGACACTTATATACATTATATGCAGGACACTTATATACATTATATGCGGGACACTTGTATACATTATATGCGGGACACTTCTATACATTATATGCGGGACACTTCTATACATTATATGCGGGACACTTGTATTCATTATATGCGGGACACTTCAATACATTATATGCAGGACACTTATATACATTATATGCGGGACACTTCTATACATTATATGCGGGACACTTATATACATTATATGCGGGACACTTCTATACATTATATGCAGGGCACTTCTATACATTATATGCAGGTCACTTATATACATTATATGCAGGACACTTATACACATTATATGCAGGACACTTATATACATTATATGCAGGACACTTATATACATTATATGCAGGACACTTATATACATTATATACGGGACGCTTATATACATTATATGCGGATGCTTCTATACATTATATGCGGGACACTTCTATACATTATATGCGGGACACTTCTATACATTATATGCGGGACACTTCTATACATTATATGCGGGACACTTCTATACATTATATGCGGGACACTTATATACATTATATGCGGGACACTTATATACATTATATGCGGGACACTTATATACATTATATGCGGGACACTTATATACATTATATGCAGGACACTTATACACATTATATGCAGGACACTTATATACATTATATGCAGGACACTTATATACATTATATGCAGGACACTTATATACATTATATGCGGGACACTTATATACATTATATACGGGACGCTTATATACATTATATGCGGATGCTTCTATACATTATATGCGGGACACTTCTATACATTATATGCGGGACACTTCTATACATTATATGCGGGACACTTCTATACATTATATGCGGGACACTTCTATACATTATATGCGGGACACTTATATACATTATATGCGGGACACTTTTATACATTATATGCGGGACACTTATATACATTATATACGGGACACTTATATACATTATATGCGGGACACTTATATACATTATATGCGGGACACTTATATACATTATATGCGGGACACTTATATACATTATATGCGGGACACTTATATACATTATATGCGGGACACTTCTATACATTATATGCGGGACGCTTATATACATTATATGCGGGACGCTTCTATACATTATATGCGGGACGCTTATATACATTATATGCGGGACACTTCTATACATTATATGCAGGACACTTATATACATTATATGCGGGACACTTATATACATTATATGCGGGACACTTATATACATTATATGCAGGACACTTATATACATTATATGCAGGACACTTCTATACATTGTATGCAGGACACTTCTATACATTATATGCGGGACACTTATATACATTATATGCGGGACACTTATATACATTATATGCGGGACACTTATATACATTATATGCGGGACACTTATATACATTATATGCGGGACACTTCTATACATTATATGCGGGACACTTCTATACATTATATGCAGGTCACTTATATACATTATATGCAGGTCACTTATATACATTATATGCGGGACACTTCTATACATTATATGCGGGACACTTCTATACATTATATGCGGGACGCTTATATACATTATATGCGGGACACTTCTATACATTATATGCGGGACACTTATATACATTATATGCGGGACACTTCTATACATTATATGCGGGGCACTTCTATACATTATATGCGGGACACTTATATACATTATATGCGGGACACTTCTATACATTATAAGCGGGACACTTATATACATTATATGCGGGACACTTATATACATTATATGCGGGACACTTCTATACATTATATGCGGGACACTTCTATACATTATATGCGGGACGCTTATATACATTATATGCGGGACACTTCTATACATTATATGCAGGACACTTATATACATTATATGCGGGACACTTCTTTACATTATATGCGGGACACTTCTATACATTGTATGCAGGACACTTATATACATTATATGCAGGACACTTCTATACATTATATGCGGGACACTTCTATACATTATATGCGGGACACTTCTATACATTATATGCAGGTCACTTATATACATTATATGCGGGACACTTCTATACATTATATGCGGGACACTTCTATACATTATATGCGGGACGCTTATATACATTATATGCGGGACACTTCTATACATTATATGCAGGACACTTATATACATTATATGCGGGACACTTCTATACATTATATGCGGGACACTTCTATATATTATATGCGGGACACTTCTATACATTATATGCGGGACACTTCTATACATTATATGCGGGACACTTCTATACATTATATGCGGGACACTTATATACATTATATGCGGGACACTTATATACATTATATGCGGGACACTTATATACATTATATGCAGGACACTTCTATACATTATATGCGGGACACTTCTATACATTATATGCGGGACACTTATATACATTATATGCGGGACACTTATATACATTATATGCGGGACACTTATATACATTATATGCGGGACACTTCTATACATTATATGCAGGACACTTATATACATTATATGCGGGACACTTCTATACATTATATGCGGGACACTTCTATACATTATATGCGGGACACTTATATACATTATATGCGGGACACTTATATACATTATATGCAGGACACTTCTATACATTATATGCGGGACACTTCTATACATTATATGCGGGACACTTCTATACATTATATGCGGGGCACTTCTATACATTATATGAGGGACCCTTCTATACATTATATGCAGGACACTTATATACATTATATGCGGGACACTTATATACATTATATGCGGGACACTTATATACATTATATGCAGGACACTTATATACATTATATGCAGGACACTTATACATTATATGCGGGACACTTCTATACATTATATGCGGGACACTTATATACATTATATGTGGGACACTTATATACATTATATGCGGGATACTTATATACATTATATGCAGGACACTTATATACATTATATACAGGACACTTATATACATTATATGCGGGACACTTATATACATTATATGCAGGACACTTATATACATTATATGCAGGACACTTATATACATTATATGCGGGACACTTATATACATTATATGCGGGACACTTATATACATTATATGCGGGACACTTATATACATTATATGCGGGACACTTATATACATTATATGCGGGACACTTATATACATTATATGCAGGACACATATAAATTATATGCGGGACACTTATATAGATTATATGCGGGACACTTCAGAGTAGAAGACATGATGTAACAACATAATTTGTATTGCAGCTTCAGTTGTGATTGGAGTAGAAGACATGATGTAACAACAGAATTTGTATTACAGCTTCAGATGTGATTGGAGTATAAAACATGATAAAATAGCTGAATTGTGGCTACAACTCTTGGAATGACTGGAGTATAAAATATGTAACAGCAGAATTGGCACTGCTGCTCTGGATGTGACTGTAGCATAACACATGTTGTAGCAGTAGATTTGTGACTGCAGCTCTGGATGTGATTGGAGACATGATATAACTCTGGATCGGTATGAGTGTAGTTTGGTTGGGTCCCCGCAGTCTGTTATCAGATAATGTGAGGTCATTGCCCCCATGTTAAGGGTTCGCAGTCTGTCGGTGATTTCCGGCGCGCACAGTCTGTACTTTCTAGTTGTTTTCCTCTCCAGACATCGTCGGGGCAGCAGCCGCCCCTTCTTTAATAAACAGAGACTGGCACAAGAGCCGCTGGCACAGGCATCACCCACTTCAGCTGCAGAGAGCAGAGGTTAATCTCTTGTATTATAATCTGTGGGAGATCCAATAATGGGGGGCTCTGCAGTAACCATGGGAGGAGGGGTCACCATTCTATAGGTGACGTCTGACATGATGGAGTCTTGACCCCCGCGCCGGCCGTTCATTCTCTGCTTTTCTGGCAGCTTCGGCCTCTTGAGTAGATTTTAGTTTCAGAAAAGTACAATAAATAAGAAGAAGTTCCCGGATCCTCCTCGGCGAGTTCAGCCGTTACCTCTTAGTCGTGAGCGCGCGCAGTCCCCGCAGGAAAGTTTCTGCAAAGTTCAAACTTGACGTTTTTTCCCGTCCTGATATTTGTGGCTGCACTGAAAACCGCAGAAAGTACGAAGTCATTAAAGGGACATGAACACGTTCTAGACAGCGGGGATGGGGGCCCTCAAAATGATAACCTGTACTGGGTTTAAGGGGCCCGGCACTGACTGGACGTCTCGGGTTTGGGCTCTCAGACTGCAAATAACATTCAACTAGATCAAGATTCCCAGAGACTTCACACTCCATTAGGTAGGGTCCCCTGATCAGAAATCATAATGGGGCCCTTTCCTGATGCTGGTTCATTGCCATCACATGTTGGTTACCTGGGGGTCCAGCTTCTCCGGTCTCCTCATCCCCTGTTGGACTGCGGGTTGGGGTGCCCATGGGGAATGAGGCCAAACTGAGTTGCCCCCCATTTTCAGACTCCATAGCAGCGGTCCCTGTGTTACATCTATCCATGGTGGGTGAGGGTCATCTCCAGGAATGGACAGGTCAGGTGCGCCTGCGCTGGGCCCCCTAACGGTTGCATCTCTTTCATCCTGTGCTGTCAGCGGCCCGGCGCAGGGGGTGCAATGACGTCACTGCAGGGCGACACGTGCCAGACCAATGTCAGCACAGACCAGGAGACGCTCTGCTCATGGGAACAGGGGGAGAGGCATTATATTTATTTTCAGGGCTGATATTACCTTGGGGGAGCACAATGGGGGCAATGTTACTGTGGGGGAGCACAATGGGGGCAATGTTGCTGTGGGGGCTGCAATAACAAGTCCTGTCCACTTTGTTTTTTGTGCAATAAGGGGATTGTCCAGTTTAGAAAACCGATTGTTATGCACCCTGTAAGGGAATTCTGGGGTAATAGGGGGGGGGGGGTCCTCTGTTCCGGATCCTCATCTCTTGTTCAGAGCAGAAAGTCACTACAAAGAGTGTTTCGTACTCTGGAGGACCCGGCACATCCATACATTACCATTGATTTTAATAGGAACTGTGTAATGCTTCATATGTCCTGCGGGAGCGCTGCAGGGGAGTGAAACACTTCCTGTGACATCCTGTGATCATCTTATGGTTGGAGGACCCTTTTATCACAGACAGGTGACCTCATTCAGTGGCCCATACACATTAGAAGAAAGTCAATTATACCTGAAAGTCATTGGGACCCACCAATTATCTAATGTGTATACGGGTGTCCCAGCCCTCCCCGGCTTCATGGATTTCAACATGCCCGATCCTTTGTTCCCGCAGGAGATTGACCGCCGCCAGCATCGCTGTTAGTGGTGGAATAGGGAGGAATGGCTGTCAGTCTTAATGCTCGGTGGAGTGTATCGGCAGCTGAAGGAAGGGGGGCCCTCATAGCAAAGTGGGGCCCCACTCCTGGAGCTGAGTCACAAGACCCCGGCACACCAACCTGGAGCTCCTCCCCTCCACCCTACTGCTCCACATCATTTGAGTTTGGCCCCCTCCTCTCCATGGGCCCCATGCAGTCATGTGACGCAGCGAGCGCTATAAAGAACAAATCAGGCCTTATGCACACGATGGTATTTCACCTCCGTGTTACACGCATTAAAACAACGGACGTCACACCGACCTCCGCAAGTCAATGTGGCCGTTCAGACATGCAGCGTTTTTCATGCAGCGTCTCCGCCGCATGTCCTAATCGTGTGCGTTTTTTGCGCATCACGTAAACACATTGAAGTCAAATCTCGGACAGCAACGGACGCACATCTGTCTACAGTCCGTGATTCACGCAACAGTTTCTAAAGAAATAATGAGAAAAAGAAAAACGAAGACGCGCCGCACACGGTCACACGCAACTGCAACGCAGGACAAATGCAGCGTTTTTTACGCGCGCAGAATGGACACGCTCGTGTGAATTAGGCCTTAGGAGAGATTCACGATCAGGTCAGCGGGTCGTGCGACTTCTCCAGGACTTTGTCTTTAATTCATTCGTTAATTACATAGAATTTATTTTGTGATTCGGAATTTAAGGAGCAAGAAAACGAAAGTCTCCGGAGCCCAAGAAGCAGTGAGGGTCTTCCAGGAGGACCGAGGACCCCGGAGGCCGAGGACATTATGTATGGGGGAGGGGTGACCGCTGTAACGAGAGAATGTGCCCAGCGCGGCCAGAGACGAAATTCTGGGGACTTTTAGTATTAACTACAAGAAATGAATAATCCTCCGCCAGAGAACCGTTATAATCATATGTGGCCCCAACCGCCCCCCCGCTCCAGACCCAAAGATGTGAGTGATCAGAGCGCATGACCAAAGAAGAACCCCCCCCATATACCCCGTTACTAATATCTATAATCACCCCGCGCCAAATAACTCCACAGCGCAGAACAACGACGAGAAAAAACGAACAAGTAACAAAGCAAATGACCAAACAAAGAGACAAAAGAGAGAGGACCCGCTGACCATAAGAGCTTACACTCTACAGGAGAGAGGACCCTGCTGACCATAAGAGCTTACACTCTACAGGAGAGACACTGCTGATCATAAGAGCTTACACTCTACAGGAGAGAGGACCCTGCTGACCATAAGAGCTTACACTCTACAGGAGAGAGGACCCTGCTGACAATAAGAGCTTACACTCTACAGGAGAGAGGACACTGCTGATCATAAGAGCTTACACTCTACAGGAGAGACACTGCTAACCATAAGAGCTTACACTCTACAGGAGAGAGGACCCTGCTGACCATAAGAGCTTACACTCTACAGGAGAGAGTACACTGCTGATCATAAGAGCTTACACTCTACCGGAGAGAGGACCCTGCTGACCATAAGAGCGTACACTCTACAGGAGAGAGTACACTGCTGATCATAAGAGCTTACACTCTACAGGAGAGAGGACCCGCTGACCATAAGAGCTTACACTCTACAGGAGAGAGGACCCTGCTGACCATAAGAGCTTACACTCTACAGGTGAGAGGACACTGCTGACCATAAGAGCTTACACTCTACAGGAGAGAGGACACTGCTGACCATAAGAGCTTACACTCTACAGGAGAGAGGACCCTGCTGACCATAAGAGCTTACACTCTACAGGAGAGAGGACCCTGCTGACCATAAGAGCTTACACTCTACAGGAGAGAGGACACTGCTGACCATGAGAGCTTACACTCTACAGGAGAGAGGACCCTGCTGGCCATAAGAGCTTACACTCTACAGGAGAGAGAGCACACTGCTGACCATAAGAGCTTACACTCTACAGGAGAGAGGACACTGCTGATCCTAAGATCTTACACTCTACAGGAGAGAGGACCCCGCTGACCATAAGATCTTACACTCTACAGGAGAGAGGACCCTGCTGACCATAAGAGCTTACACTCTACAGGAGAGAGGACCCTGCTGGCCATAAGAGCTTACACTCTACAGGAGAGGACACTGCTGATCCTAAGATCTTACACTCTACAGGAGAGAGGACCCCGCTGACCATAAGATCTTACACTCTACAGGAGAGACACTGCTGACCATAAGAGCTTACACTCTACAGGAGAGAGGACACTGCTGACCATAAGAGCTTACACTCTACAGGAGAGAGGACACTGCTGACCATAAGAGCTTACACTCTACAGGAGAGACACTACTGATCATAAGAGCTTACACTCTACAGGAGAGAGGACCCTGCTGATCATAAGAGCTTACACTCTACAGGAGAGACACTGCGGACCATAAGAGCTTACACTCTACAGGAGAGAGAACACTGCTGACCATAAGAGCTTACACTCTACAGGAGAGAGGACACTGCTGACCATAAGAGCTTACACTCTACAGGAGAGAGGACCCAGCTGACCATAAGAGCTTACACTCTACAGGAGAGAGGACCCAGCTGACCATAAGAGCTTACACTCTACAGGAGAGACACTGCGGACCATAAGAGCTTACACTCTACAGGAGAGAGAACCCTGCTGGCCATAAGAGCTTACACTCTACAGGAGAGAGGACACTGCTGACCATAAGAGCTTACACTCTACAGGAGAGACACTGCTGATCATAAGAGCTTACACTCTACAGGAGAGAGGACCCAGCTGACCATAAGAGCTTACACTCTACAGGAGAGACACTGCGGACCATAAGAGCTTACACTCTACAGGAGAGAAGACCCCGCTGACCATAAGAGCTTACACTCTACAGGAGAGAGGACCCTGCTGACCATAAGAGGTTACACTCTACAGGAGAGAGGACCCTGCTGACTATAAGAGCTTACACTCTACAGGAGAGACACTGCTGACCATAAGAGCTCACACTCTACAGGAGAGAGGACCCCGCTGACCATAAGAGCTTACACTCTACAGGAGAGAGGACACTGCTGACCATAAGAGCTTACACTCTACAGGAGAGAGGACACTGCTGACCATAAGAGCTTACACTCTACAGGAGAGAGGACCCTGCTGACTATAAGAGCTTACACTCTACAGGAGAGAGGACACTGCTGACCATAAGAGCTTACACTCTACAGGAGAGAGGGCACCGCTGACCATAAGAGCTTACACTCTACAGGAGAGAGGACCCCGCTGACCATAAGAGCTTACACTCTACAGGATAGAGGACACTGCTGACCATAAGAGCTTACACTCTACAGGAGAGAGGACACTGCTGACCATAAGAGCTTACACTCTACAGGAGAGAAGACACTGCTGACGATGAGAGCTTACACTCTACAGGAGAGACACTGCTGACCATAAGAGCTTACACTCTACAGGAGAGAGGACACTGCTGACCATAAGAGCTTACACTCTACAGGAGAGAGGACACCGCTGATCATAAGAGCTTACACTCTACAGGAGAGAGGACCCTGCTGATCATAAGAGCTTACACTCTACAGGAGAGACACTGCTGACCATAAGAGCTTACACTCTACAGGAGAGAGGACACTGCTGACCATAAGAGCTTACACTCTACAGGAGAGAGGACCCTGCTGATCATAAGAGCTTACACTCTACAGGAGAGACACTGCTGACCATAGGAGATTACACTCTACAGGAGAGAGGACACTGCTGACCATAAGAGCTTACACTCTACAGGAGAGAGGACCCTGCTGACCATAAGAGCTTACACTCTACAGGAGAGAGGACCCCGCTGATCATAAGAGCTTACACTCTACAGGAGAGAGGACCCTGCTGACCATAAGAGCTTACACTCTACAGGAGAGAAGACACTGCTGACCATGAGAGCTTACACTCTACAGGAGAGAGGACCCTGCTGACCATAAGAGCTTACACTCTACAGGAGAAAGGACCCCGCTGACCATAAGAGCTTACACTCTACAGGAGAGAGGACCCTGCTGATCATAAGAGCTTACACTCTACAGGAGAGAGTACACTGCTGACCATAAGAGCTTACACTCTACAGGAGAGAGGACACTGCTGACCATAAGAGCTTACACTCTACAGGAGAGAGGACACCGCTGACCATAAGAGCTTACACTCTACAGGAGAGAGGACCCCTCTGATCATAAGAGCTTACACTCTACAGGAGAGAGGACCCCGCTGATCATAAGAGCTTACACTCTACAGGAGAGAGGACACTGCTGACCATAAGAGCTTACACTCTACAGGAGAGAGGACCCTGCTGATCATAAGAGCTTACACTCTACAGGAGAGAGGACCCCGCTGATCATAAGAGCTTACACTCTACAGGAGAGAGGACCCTGCTGATCATAAGAGCTTACACTCTACAGGAGAGACACTGCTGATCATAAGAGCTTACACTCTACAGGAGAGAGGACCCTGCTGATCATAAGAGCTTACACTCTACAGGAGAGAGGACACTGCTGACCATAAGAGCTTACACTCTACAGGAGAGAGGACACTGCTGACCATAAGAGCTTACACACTACAGGAGAGAGGACCCCGCTGACCATAAGAGCTTACACTCTACAGGAGAGACACTACTGATCATAAGAGCTTACACTCTACAGGAGAGAGGACACTGCTGACCATAAGAGCTTACACTCTACAGGAGAGAGGACACCGCTGACCATAAGAGCTTACACTCTACAGGAGAGAGGCCCCTGCTGACCATAAGAGCTTACACGCTACAGGAGAGAGGACACTGCTGATCATAAGAGCTTACACTCTACAGGAGAGAGGACCCTGCTGACCATAAGAGCTTACACTCTACAGGAGAGAGGACACTGCTGATCATAAGATCTTACACTCTACAGGAGAGAGGACCCCGCTGACCATAAGAGCTTACACTCTACAGGAGAGAGGACCCCGCTGACCATAAGAGCTTACACTCTACAGGAGAGACACTGCTGACCATAAGAGCTTACACTCTACAGGAGAGACACTGCTGACCATAAGAGCTTACACTCTACAGTAGAGAGGACGCTGCTGATCATAAGAGCTTACACTCTACAGGAGAGACACTGTTGATCATAAGAGCTTACACTCTACAGTAGAGAGGACGCTGCTGATCATAAGAGCTTACACTCTACAGGAGAGACACTGCTGACCATAAGAGCTTACACTCTACAGGAGAGACACTGCTGACCATGAGAGCTTACACTCTACAGGAGAGACACTGCTGACCATAAGAGCTTACACTCTACAGGAGAGAGGACACTGCTGACCATAAGAGCTTACACTCTACAGGAGAGAGGACCCTGCTGACCATAAGAGCTTACACTCTACAGGAGAGAGGCCCCTGCTGACCATAAGAGCTTACACTCTACAGGAGAGACACTGCTGATCATAAGAGCTTACACTCTACAGGAGAGAGGACACCGCTGACCATAAGAGCTTACACTCTACAGGAGAGAGGACCCTGATGACCATAAGAGCTTACACTCTACAGGAGAGAGGACACTGCTGACCATAAGAGCTCACACTCTACAGGAGAGAGGACACTGCTGATCATAAGAGCTTACACTCTACAGGAGAGACACTGCTGATCATAAGAGCTTACACTCTACAGGAGAGAGGACACTGCTGATCATAAGAGCTTACACTCTACAGGAGAGACACTGCTGATCATAAGAGCTTACACTCTACAGGAGAGAGGACACTGCTGACCATAAGAGCTTACACTCTACAGGAGAGAGGACCCTGCTGACCATAAGAGCTTACACTCTACAGGAGAGAGGCCCCTGCTGACCATAAGAGCTTACACTCTACAGGAGAGACACTGCTGATCATAAGAGCTTACACTCTACAGGAGAGAGGACACCGCTGACCATAAGAGCTTACACTCTACAGGAGAGAGGACCCTGATGACCATAAGAGCTTACACTCTACAGGAGAGAGGACACTGCTGACCATAAGAGCTCACACTCTACAGGAGAGAGGACACTGCTGATCATAAGAGCTTACACTCTACAGGAGAGAGGACACTGCTGACCATAAGAGCTTACACTCTACAGGAGAGACACTGCTGACCATGAGAGCTTACACTCTACAGGAGAGACACTGCTGACCATAAGAGCTTACACTCTACAGGAGAGAGGACCCTGCTGATCATAAGAGCTTACACTCTACAGGAGAGAGGACACTGCTAATCATGAGAGCTTACACTCTACAGGAGAGACACTGCTGACCATAAGAGCTTACACTCTACAGGAGAGGACCCTGCTGATCATAAGAGCTTACACTCTACAGGAGAGAGGACACTGCTAATCATGAGAGCTTACACTCTACAGGAGAGAGGACCCCGCTGACCATAAGAGCTTACACTCTACAGGAGAGAGGACACCGCTAACCATAAGAGCTTACACTCTACAGGAGAGAGGACCCTGCTGATCATAAGAGCTTACACTCTAGAGGAGAGAGGACGCTGCTGACCATAAGAGCTTACACTCTACAGGAGAGAGGACCCCGCTGACCATAAGAGCTTACACTCTACAGGAGAGAGGACACTGTTGATCATAAGAGCTTACACTCTACAGGAGAGAGGACCCTGCTGACCATAAGAGCTTACACTCTACAGGAGAGAGTACCCTGCTGACCATAAGAGCTTACACTCTACAGGAGAGAGGACCCTGCTGATCATAAGAGCTTACACTCTACAGGAGAGAGGACCCTGCTGATCATAAGAGCTTACACTCTACTGGAGATAGAGGACCCTGCTGACCATAAGAGCTTACACACTACAGGAGAGAGGACCCCGCTGACCATAAGAGCTTACACTCTACAGGAGAGAGGACCCTGCTGACCATAAGAGCTTACACTCTACAGGAGAGAGGACACTGCTGATCATAAGAGCTTACACTCTACAGGAGAGACACTGCTGATCATAAGAGCTTACACTCTACAGGAGAGACACTGCTGATCATAAGAGCTTACACTCTACAGGAGAGAGGACCCCGCTGACCATAAGAGCTTACACTCTACAGGAGAGAGGACCCTGCTGACCATAAGAGCTTACACTCTACAGGAGAGAGGCCCCTGCTGACCATAAGAGCTTACACTCTACAGGAGAGAGGACACTGCTGATCATAAGAGCTTACACTCTACAGGAGAGAGGACCCTGCTGACCATAAGAGCTTACACTCTACAGGAGAGAAGACACTGCTGACAATGAGAGCTTACACTCTACAGGAGAGAGGACCCTGCTGACCATAAGAGCTTACACTCTACAGGAGAGAGGACACTGCTGACCATAAGAGCTTACACTCTACAGGAGAGAGGACCCTGCTGATCATAAGAGCTTACACTCTACAGGAGAGAGGACCCCGCTGACCATAAGAGCTTACACTCTACAGGAGAGAGGACACCGCTGATCATAAGAGCTTACACTCTACAGGAGAGACACTGCTGATCATAAGAGCTTACACTCTACAGGAGAGACACTGCTGATCATAAGAGCTTACACTCTACAGGAGAGAGGACACTGCTGACCATAAGAGCTTACACTCTACAGGAGAGACACTGCTGATCATAAGAGCTTACACTCTACAGGAGAGAGGACCCTGCTGACCATAAGAGCTTACACTCTACAGGAGAGAGGACACCGCTGATCATAAGAGCTTACACTCTACAGGAGAGAGGACCCCGCTGACCATAAGAGCTTACACTCTACAGGAGAGAGGACCCTGATGACCATAAGAGCTTACACTCTACAGGAGAGAGGACACTGCTGATCATAAGAGCTTACACTCTACAGGAGAGACACTGCTGACCATAAGAGCTTACACACTACAGGAGAGAGGACCCCGCTGACCATAAGAGCTTACACTCTACAGGAGAGAGGACCCTGCTGACCATAAGAGCTTACACTCTACAGGAGAGAGGACACTGCTGATCATAAGAGCTTACACTCTACAGGAGAGACACTGCTGATCATAAGAGCTTACACTCTACAGGAGAGAGGACACCGCTGACTATAAGAGCTTACACTCTACAGGAGAGAGGACCCTGCTGATCATAAGAGCTTACACTCTACAGGAGAGAGGACACTGCTGACCATAAGAGCTCACACTCTACAGGAGAGAGGACACTGCTGATCATAAGAGCTTACACTCTACAGGAGAGAGGACACTGCTGACCATAAGAGCTTACACTCTACAGGAGAGAGGACCCTGCTGACCATAAGAGCTTACACTCTACAGGAGAGAGGACCCTGCTGATCATAAGAGCTTACACTCTACTGGAGATAGAGGACCCTGCTGACCATAAGAGCTTACACACTACAGGAGAGAGGACACTGCTGACCATAAGAGCTTACACTCTACAGGAGAGAGGACCCTGCTGACCATAAGAGCTTACACTCTACAGGAGAGAGGACACTGCTGATCATAAGAGCTTACACTCTACAGGAGAGACACTGCTGATCATAAGAGCTTACACTCTACAGGAGAGACACTGCTGATCATAAGAGCTTACACTCTACAGGAGAGAGGACCCCGCTGACCATAAGAGCTTACACTCTACAGGAGAGAGGACCCTGCTGACCATAAGAGCTTACACTCTACAGGAGAGAGGCCCCTGCTGACCATAAGAGCTTACACTCTACAGGAGAGAGGACCCTGCTGACCATAAGAGCTTACACTCTACAGGAGAGAGGACACTGCTGACCATAAGAGCTTACACACTACAGGAGAGAGGACCCTGCTGACCATAAGAGCTTACACTCTACAGGAGAGAGGACACTGCTGACCATAAGAGCTTACACACTACAGGAGAGAGGACCCTGCTGATCATAAGAGCTTACACTCTACAGGAGAGAGGACCCTGCGGACCATAAGAGCTTACACTCTACAGGAGAGAGGACACTGCTGATCATAAGAGCTTACACTCTACAGGAGAGAGGACCCTGCTGACCATAAGAGCTTACACTCTACAGGAGAGAAGACACTGCTGACAATGAGAGCTTACACTCTACAGGAGAGAGGACCCTGCTGACCATAAGAGCTTACACTCTACAGGAGAGAGGACACTGCTGACCATAAGAGCTTACACTCTACAGGAGAGAGGACCCTGCTGATCATAAGAGCTTACACTCTACAGGAGAGAGGACCCCGCTGACCATAAGAGCTTACACTCTACAGGAGAGAGGACACCGCTGATCATAAGAGCTTACACTCTACAGGAGAGACACTGCTGATCATAAGAGCTTACACTCTACAGGAGAGACACTGCTGATCATAAGAGCTTACACTCTACAGGAGAGAGGACACTGCTGACCATAAGAGCTTACACTCTACAGGAGAGACACTGCTGATCATAAGAGCTTACACTCTACAGGAGAGAGGACCCTGCTGACCATAAGAGCTTACACTCTACAGGAGAGAGGACCCCGCTGACCATAAGAGCTTACACTCTACAGGAGAGAGGACACCGCTGATCATAAGAGCTTACACTCTACAGGAGAGAGGACCCCGCTGACCATAAGAGCTTACACTCTACAGGAGAGAGGACCCTGATGACCATAAGAGCTTACACTCTACAGGAGAGAGGACACTGCTGATCATAAGAGCTTACACTCTACAGGAGAGACACTGCTGACCATAAGAGCTTACACACTACAGGAGAGAGGACCCCGCTGACCATAAGAGCTTACACTCTACAGGAGAGAGGACCCTGCTGACCATAAGAGCTTACACTCTACAGGAGAGAGGACACTGCTGATCATAAGAGCTTACACTCTACAGGAGAGACACTGCTGATCATAAGAGCTTACACTCTACAGGAGAGAGGACACCGCTGACTATAAGAGCTTACACTCTACAGGAGAGAGGACCCTGCTGATCATAAGAGCTTACACTCTACAGGAGAGAGGACACTGCTGACCATAAGAGCTCACACTCTACAGGAGAGAGGACACTGCTGATCATAAGAGCTTACACTCTACAGGAGAGAGGACACTGCTGACCATAAGAGCTTACACTCTACAGGAGAGAGGACCCTGCTGACCATAAGAGCTTACACTCTACAGGAGAGAGGACACTGCTGATCATAAGAGCTTACACTCTACAGGAGAGACACTGCTGACCATAAGAGCTTACACACTACAGGAGAGAGGACCCCGCTGACCATAAGAGCTTACACTCTACAGGAGAGAGGACCCTGCTGACCATAAGAGCTTACACTCTACAGGAGAGAGGACACTGCTGATCATAAGAGCTTACACTCTACAGGAGAGACACTGCTGATCATAAGAGCTTACACTCTACAGGAGAGAGGACCCTGCTGACCATAAGAGCTTACACTCTACAGGAGAGAGGACACCGCTGACTATAAGAGCTTACACTCTACAGGAGAGAGGACCCTGATGACCATAAGAGCTTACACTCTACAGGAGAGAGGACACTGCTGATCATAAGAGCTTACACTCTACAGGAGAGAGGACACTGCTGACCATAAGAGCTTACACTCTACAGGAGAGAGGACCCTGCTGACCATAAGAGCTTACACTCTACAGGAGAGAGGACACTGCTGATCATAAGAGCTTACACTCTACAGGAGAGACACTGCTGATCATAAGAGCTTACACTCTACAGGAGAGAGGACCCCGCTGACCATAAGAGCTTACACTCTACAGGAGAAAGGACCCTGCTGACCATAAGAGCTTACACTCTACAGGAGAGACACTGCTGATCATAAGAGCTTACACTCTACAGGAGAGACACTGCTGATCATAAGAGCTTACACTCTACAGGAGAGAGGACCCCGCTGACCATAAGAGCTTACACTCTACAGGAGAGAGGACCCTGCTGACCATAAGAGCTTACACTCTACAGGAGAGAGGCCCCTGCTGACCATAAGAGCTTACACTCTACAGGAGAGAGGACACTGCTGATCATAAGAGCTTACACTCTACAGGAGAGAGGACACTGCTGATCATAAGAGATTACACTCTACAGGAGAGCGGACACTGCTGACCATAAGAGCTTACACTCTACAGGAGAGAGGACCCTGCTGACCATAAGAGCTTACACTCTACAGGAGAGAGGACCCTGCTGACCATAACAGCTTACACTCTACAGGAGAGAGGCCCCTGCTGACCATAAGAGCTTACACTCTACAGGAGAGAGGACACTGCTGACCATAAGAGCTTACACTCTACAGGAGAGAGGACCCTGCTGACCATAAGAGCTTACACTCTACAGGAGAGAGGACCCTGCTGATCATAAGAGCTTACACTCTACAGGAGAGAGGACCCTGCTGATCATAAGAGCTTACACTCTACAGGAGAGACACTGCTGACCATAAGAGCTTACACTCTACAGGAGAGAGGACACTGCTGATCATAAGAGCTTACACTCTACAGGAGAGAGGACACTGCTGACCATAAGAGCTTACACTCTACAGGAGAGAGGACACTGCTGATCATAAGAGCTTACACTCTACAGGAGAGAGGACCCTGCTGACCATAACAGCTTACACTCTACAGGAGAGAGGCCCCTGCTGACCATAAGAGCTTACACTCTACAGGAGAGAGGACACTGCTGACCATAAGAGCTTACACTCTACAGGAGAGAGGACCCTGCTGACCATAAGAGCTTACACTCTACAGGAGAGAGGACCCTGCTGATCATAAGAGCTTACACTCTACAGGAGAGAGGACCCTGCTGATCATAAGAGCTTACACTCTACAGGAGGACCCCGCTGATCATAAGAGCTTACACTCTACAGGAGAGAGGACACTGCTGACCATAAGAGCTTACACTCTACAGGAGAGAGGACCCTGCTGACCATAACAGCTTACACTCTACAGGAGAGAGGCCCCTGCTGACCATAAGAGCTTACACTCTACAGGAGAGAGGACACTGCTGACCATAAGAGCTTACACTCTACAGGAGAGAGGACCCTGCTGACCATAAGAGCTTACACTCTACAGGAGAGAGGACCCTGCTGATCATAAGAGCTTACACTCTACAGGAGAGAGGACCCTGCTGATCATAAGAGCTTACACTCTACAGGAGGACCCCGCTGATCATAAGAGCTTACACTCTACAGGAGAGAAGACACTGCTAATCATGAGAGCTTACACTCTACAGGAGAGAGGACCCTGCTGATCATAAGAGCTTACACTCTACAGGAGAGAGGACACTGCTAATCATGAGAGCTTACACTCTACAGGAGAGAGGACACCGCTAACCATAAGAGCTTACACTCTACAGGAGAGAGGACCCCGCTGATCATAAGAGCTTACACTCTACAGGAGAGAGGACACTGCTGACCATAAGAGCTTACACTCTACAGGAGAGAGGACCCTGCTGACCATAAGAGCTTACACTCTACAGGAGAGAGGACACTGCTGATCATAAGAGCTTACACTCCACAGGAGAGAGGACCCTGCTGACCATAAGAGCTTACACTCTACAGGAGAGGGGACCCTACTGACCATAAGAGCTTACACTCTACAGGAGAGAGGACACTGCTGATCATAAGATCTTACACTCTACAGGAGAGACACTGCTGACCATAAGAGCTTACACTCTACAGGAGAGAGGACACTGCTGATCATAAGAGCTTACACTCTACAGGAGAGAGGACCCTGCTGACCATAAGAGCTTACACTCTACAGGAGAGAGTACCCTGCTGACCATAAGAGCTTACACTCTACAGGAGAGAGGACCCTGCTGATCATAAGAGCTTACACTCTACAGGAGAGAGGACACTGCTGACCATAAGAGCTTACACTCTACAGGAGAGAGGACCCCGCTGACCATAAGAGCTTACACTCTACAGGAGATAGAGGACCCTGCTGACCATAAGAGCTTACACTCTACTGGAGATAGAGGACCCTGCTGACCATAAGAGCTTACACTCTACAGGAGAGAGGACCCTGCTGATCATAAGAGCTTACACACTACAGGAGAGAGGACCCCGCTGACCATAAGAGCTTACACTCTACAGGAGAGAGGACCCTGCTGACCATAAGAGCTTACACTCTACAGGAGAGAGGACACTGCTGATCATAAGAGCTTACACTCTACAGGAGAGAGGACCCCGCTGATCATAAGAGCTTACACTCTACAGGAGAGAGGACACTGCTGACCATAAGAGCTTACACTCTACAGGAGAGAGGACACTGCTGATCATAAGATCTTACACTCTACAGGAGAGAGGACCCTGCTGACCATAAGAGCTTACACTCTACAGGAGAGAGGACACTGCTGATCATAAGAGCTTACACTCTACAGGAGAGAGGACCCTGCTGACCATAAGAGCTTACACTCTACAGGAGAGAGTACCCTGCTGACCATAAGAGCTTACACTCTACAGGAGAGAGGACCCTGCTGATCATAAGAGCTTACACTCTACAGGAGAGAGGACCCTGCTGATCATAAGAGCTTACACTCTACTGGAGATAGAGGACCCTGCTGACCATAAGAGCTTACACTCTACTGGAGATAGAGGACCCTGCTGACCATAAGAGCTTACACACTACAGGAGAGAGGACCCCGCTGACCATAAGAGCTTACACTCTACAGGAGAGAGGACACTGCTGATCATAAGAGCTTACACTCTACAGGAGAGAGGACCCTGCTGACCATAAGAGCTTACACTCTACAGGAGAGAGGATCCTGCTGACCATAAGAGCTTACACTCTACAGGAGAGAGGATCCTGCTGATCATAAGAGCTTACACTCTACAGGAGAGACACTGCTGATCATAAGAGCTTACACTCTACAGGAGAGAGGACCCCGCTGACCATAAGAGCTTACACTCTACAGGAGAAAGGACCCTGCTGACCATAAGAGCTTACACTCTACAGTAGAGACACTGCTGATCATAAGAGCTTACACTCTACAGGAGAGACACTGCTGATCATAAGAGCTTACACTCTACAGGAGAGAGGACCCCGCTGACCATAAGAGCTTACACTCTACAGGAGAGAGGACCCTGCTGACCATAAGAGCTTACACTCTACAGGAGAGAGGCCCCTGCTGACCATAAGAGCTTACACTCTACAGGAGAGAGGACACTGCTGACCATAAGAGCTTACACTCTACAGGAGAGAGGACCCTGCTGACCATAAGAGCTTACACTCTACAGGAGAGACACTGCTGATCATAAGAGCTTACACTCTACAGGAGAGAGGACCCTGTTGACCATAAGAGCTTAAACTCTACAGGAGAGAGGACACTGCTGATCATAAGAGCTTACACTCTACAGGAGAGAGGACCCTGCTGATCATAAGAGCTTACACTCTACAGGAGAAAGGACCCCGCTGACCATAAGAGCTTACACTCTACAGGAGGACCCCGCTGATCATAAGAGCTTACACTCTACAGGAGAGAGGACACTGCTAATCATGATAGCTTACACTCTACAGGAGAGAGGACACTGCTGACCATAAGAGCTTACACTCTACAGGAGAGAGGACCCCGCTGACCATAAGAGCTTACACTCTAGAGGAGAGAGGACGCTGCTGACCATAAGAGCTTACACTCTACAGGAGAGAGGACCCCGCTGACCATAAGAGCTTACACTCTACAGGAGAGAGGACCCTGCTGACCATAAGAGCTTACACTCTACAGGAGAGACACTGCTGATCATAAGAGCTTACACTCTACAGGAGAGAGGACCCTGCTGACCATAAGAGCTTACACTCTACAGGAGAGAGGACACCGCTGATCATAAGAGCTTACACTCTACAGGAGAGAGGACCCTGATGACCATAAGAGCTTACACTCTACAGGAGAGAGGACACTGCTGATCATAAGAGCTTACACTCTACAGGAGAGACACTGCTGACCATAAGAGCTTACACACTACAGGAGAGAGGACCCCGCTGACCATAAGAGCTTACACTCTACAGGAGAGAGGACCCTGCTGACCATAAGAGCTTACACTCTACAGGAGAGAGGACACTGCTGACCATAAGAGCTTACACTCTACAGGAGAGACACTGCTGACCATAAGAGCTTACACTCTACAGGAGAGAGGACCCCGCTGATCATAAGAGCTTACACTCTACAGGAGAGACACTGCTGACCATAAGAGCTTACACTCTATAGGAGAGAGGACCCCGCTGACCATAGGAGATTACACTCTACAGGAGAGAGGACCCTGCTGGCCATAAGAGCTTACACTCTACAGGAGAGAGGACCCTGCTGATCATAAGAGCTTACACTCTACAGGGGAGAGGACACTGCTGACCATAAGAGCTTACACTCTACAGGAGAGACACTGCTGACCATAAGAGCTTACACTCTACAGGAGAGAGGACACTGCTGATCATAAGAGCTTACACTCTACAGGAGAGAGGACACCGCTGACCATAAGAGCTTACACTCTACAGGAGAGAGGACCCTGATGACCATAAGAGCTTACACTCTAGAGGAGAGAGGACGCTGCTGACCATAAGAGCTTACACTCTACAGGAGAGAGGACCCCGCTGACCATAAGAGCTTACACTCTACAGGAGAGAGGACCCTGCTGACCATAAGAGCTTACACTCTACAGGAGAGACACTGCTGATCATAAGAGCTTACACTCTACAGGAGAGAGGACCCTGCTGACCATAAGAGCTTACACTCTACAGGAGAGAGGACACCGCTGATCATAAGAGCTTACACTCTACAGGAGAGAGGACCCTGATGACCATAAGAGCTTACACTCTACAGGAGAGAGGACACTGCTGATCATAAGAGCTTACACTCTACAGGAGAGACACTGCTGACCATAAGAGCTTACACACTACAGGAGAGAGGACGCCGCTGACCATAAGAGCTTACACTCTACAGGAGAGAGGACCCTGCTGACCATAAGAGCTTACACTCTACAGGAGAGAGGACACTGCTGACCATAAGAGCTTACACTCTACAGGAGAGACACTGCTGACCATAAGAGCTTACACTCTACAGGAGAGAGGACCCCGCTGATCATAAGAGCTTACACTCTACAGGAGAGACACTGCTGACCATAAGAGCTTACACTCTACAGGAGAGAGGACCCCGCTGACCATAGGAGATTACACTCTACAGGAGAGAGGACCCTGCTGGCCATAAGAGCTTACACTCTACAGGAGAGAGGACCCTGCTGATCATAAGAGCTTACACTCTACAGGGGAGAGGACACTGCTGACCATAAGAGCTTACACTCTACAGGAGAGACACTGCTGACCATAAGAGCTTACACTCTACAGGAGAGAGGACACTGCTGATCATAAGAGCTTACACTCTACAGGAGAGAGGACACCGCTGACCATAAGAGCTTACACTCTACAGGAGAGAGGACCCTGATGACCATAAGAGCTTACACTCTACAGGAGAGACACTGCTGACCATAAGAGCTTACACTCTACAGGAGAGAGGACACTGCTGACCATAAGAGCTCACACTCTACAGGAGAGAGGACCCTGCTGACCATAAGTGCTTACACTCTACAGGAGAGACACTGCTGATCATAAGAGCTTACACTCTACAGGAGAGAGGACCCCGCTGATCATAAGAGCTTACACTCTACAGGAGAGAGGACCCTGCTGACCATAAGAGCTTACACTCTACAGGAGAGAGGACACTGCTGATCATAAGAGCTTACACTCTACAGGAGAGAGGACCCTGCTGATCATAAGAGCTTACACTCTACAGGAGAGAGGACACCGCTGACCATAAGAGCTTAAACTCTACAGGAGAGAGGACCCTGCTGACCATAAGAGCTTAAACTCTACAGGAGAGAGGACACTGCTGATCATAAGAGCTTACACTCTACAGGAGAGAGGACCCCGCTGATCATAAGAGCTTACACTCTACAGGAGAGAGGACACTGCTGACCATAAGAGCTTACACTCTACAGGAGAGAGGACACTGCTGATCATAAGATCTTACACTCTACAGGAGAGACACTGCTGACCATAAGAGCTTACACACTACAGGAGAGAGGACCCTGCTGACCATAAGAGCTTACACTCTACAGGAGAGACACTGCTGATCATAAGAGCTTACACTCTACAGGAGAGACACTGCTGACCATAAGAGCTTACACTCTACAGGAGAGAGGACACTGCTGACCATAAGAGCTTACACTCTACAGGAGAGAGGCCCCTGCTGACCATAAGAGCTTACACTCTACAGGAGAGAGTACCCTGCTGACCATAAGAGCTTACACTCTACAGGAGAGAGGACACTGCTGACCATAAGAGCTTACACTCTACAGGAGAGAGTACCCTGCTGACCATAAGAGCTTACACTCTACAGGAGAGAGGACACTGCTGACCATAAGAGCTTACACTCTACAGGAGAGAGGACCCTGCTGATCATAAGAGCTTACACTCTACAGGAGAGAGGATCCTGCTGATCCTAAGAGCTTACACTCTACAGGAGAGAGGACACTGCTGATCATAAGAGCTTACACTCTACAGGAGAGAGGACACTGCTGACCATAAGAGCTTACACACTACAGGAGAGAGGACCCCGCTGACCATAAGAGCTTACACTCTACAGGAGAGAGGACCCTGCTGACCATAAGAGCTTACACTCTACAGGAGAGAGGACCCCGCTGATCATAAGAGCTTACACTCTACAGGAGAGACACTGCTGACCATAAGAGCTTACACTCTACAGGAGAGAGGACACTGCTGATCATAAGAGCTTACACTCTACAGGAGAGACACTGCTGATCATAAGAGCTTACACTCTAAAGGAGAGAGGACCCCGCTGACCATAAGAGCTTACACTCTACAGGAGAAAGGACCCTGCTGACCATAAGAGCTTACACTCTACAGGAGAGACACTGCTGATCATAAGAGCTTACACTCTACAGGAGAGAGGACCCCGCTGACCATAAGAGCTTACACTCTACAGGAGAGAGGACCCTGCTGACCATAAGAGCTTACACTCTACAGGAGAGAGGACACTGCTGATCATAAGAGCTTACACTCTACAGGAGAGACACTGCTGATCATAAGAGCTTACACTCTACAGGAGAGAGGACACTGCTGACCATAAGAGCTTACACTCTACAGGAGAGAGGACACTGCTGACCATAAGAGCTTACACTCTACAGGAGAGAGACACTGCTGACCATAAGAGCTTACACTCTACAGGGGAGAGGACACTGCTGACCATAAGAGCTTACACTCTACAGGAGAGAGACACTGCTGACCATAAGAGCTTACACTCTACAGGAGAGAGGACCCTGATGACCATAAGAGCTTACACTCTACAGGAGAGAGGACACTGCTGATCATAAGAGCTTACGCTCTACAGGAGAGACACTGCTGACCATAAGAGCTTACACTCTACAGGAGAGAGGACCCCGCTGATCATAAGAGCTTACACTCTACAGGAGAGAGGACCCCACTGACCATAAGAGCTTACACTCTACAGGAGAGAGGACCCCACTGACCATAAGAGCTTACACTCTACAGGAGAGAGGACACTGCTGATCATAAGAGCTTACACTCTACAGGAGAGAGGACCCTGCTGGCCATAAGAGCTTACACTCTACAGGAGAGAGGACCCTGCTGACCATAAGAGCTTTCTCTCTACAGGAGAGAGGACCCTGCGGACCATAAGAGCTTACACTCTACAGGAGAGAGGACCCCGCTGACCATAAGAGCTTACACTCTACAGGAGAGAGGACACTGCTGATCATAAGAGCTTACACTCTACAGGAGAGAGGACCCTGCTGGCCATAAGAGCTTACACTCTACAGGAGAGAGGACCCTGCTGACCATAAGAGCTTACACTCTACAGGAGAGAGGACCCCGCTGACCATAAGAGCTTACACTCTACAGGAGAGAGGACACTGCTGATCATAAGAGCTTACACTCTACAGGAGAGAGGACCCTGCTGGCCATAAGAGCTTACACTCTACAGGAGAGAGGACCCCGCTGACCATAAGAGCTTACACTCTACAGGAGAGAGGACACTGCTGATCATAAGAGCTTACACTCTACAGGAGAGAGGACCCTGCTGGCCATAAGAGCTTACACTCTACAGGAGAGAGGACCCTGCTGGCCATAAGAGCTTACACTCTACAGGAGAGAGGACCCCGCTGATCATAAGAGCTTACACTCTACAGGAGAGAGGACACTGCTGACCATAAGAGCTTACACTCTACAGGAGAGAGGACACTGCTGATCATAAGAGCTTACACTCTACAGGAGAGAGGACCCCGCTGATCATAAGAGCTTACACTCTACAGGAGAGAGGACACTGCTGACCATAAGAGCTTAAACTCTACAGGAGAGAGGACACTGCTGACCATAAGAGCTTACACTCTACAGGAGAGAGACACTGCTGACCATAAGAGCTTACACTCTACAGGGGAGAGGACACTGCTGACCATAAGAGCTTACACTCTACAGGAGAGAGACACTGCTGACCATAAGAGCTTACACTCTACAGGAGAGAGGACCCTGATGACCATAAGAGCTTACACTCTACAGGAGAGAGGACACTGCTGATCATAAGAGCTTACGCTCTACAGGAGAGACACTGCTGACCATAAGAGCTTACACTCTACAGGAGAGAGGACCCCGCTGATCATAAGAGCTTACACTCTACAGGAGAGAGGACCCCACTGACCATAAGAGCTTACACTCTACAGGAGAGAGGACACTGCTGATCATAAGAGCTTACATTCTACAGGAGAGAGGACCCTGCTGGCCATAAGAGCTTACACTCTACAGGAGAGAGGACCCTGCTGACCATAAGAGCTTACACTCTACAGGAGAGAGGACCCTGCTGATCATAAGAGCTTACACTCTACAGGAGAGAGGACCCCGCTGACCATAAGAGCTTACACTCTACAGGAGAGAGGACCCCGCTGACCATAAGAGCTTACACTCTACAGGAGAGACACTGCTGATCATAAGAGCTTACACTCTACAGGAGAGAGGACACTGCTGACCATTAGAGCTTACACTCTACAGGAGAGAGGACACTGCTGACCATAAGAGCTTACACTCTACAGGAGAGAGGACACTGCTGACCATAAGAGCTTACACTCTACAGGAGAGAGGACCCTGCTGGCCATAAGAGCTTACACTCTACAGGAGAGAGACACTGCTGACCATAAGAGCTTACACTCTACAGGGGAGAGGACACTGCTGACCATAAGAGCTTACACTCTACAGGAGAGAGGACCCTGATGACCATAAGAGCTTACACTCTACAGGAGAGAGGACACTGCTGATCATAAGAGCTTACGCTCTACAGGAGAGACACTGCTGACCATAAGAGCTTACACTCTACAGGAGAGAGGACCCCGCTGATCATAAGAGCTTACACTCTACAGGAGAGAGGACCCCACTGACCATAAGAGCTTACACTCTACAGATGAGAGGACACTGCTGATCATAAGAGCTTACATTCTACAGGAGAGAGGACCCTGCTGGCCACAAGAGCTTACACTCTACAGGAGAGAGGACCCTGCTGACCATAAGAGCTTACACTCTACAGGAGAGAGGACCCTGCTGGCCATAAGAGCTTACACTCTACAGGAGAGAGGACCCTGCTGATCATAAGAGCTTACACTCTACAGGAGAGAGGACCCCGCTGACCATAAGAGCTTACACTCTACAGGAGAGAGGACACTGCTGATCATAAGAGCTTACACTCTACAGGAGAGAGAACCCTGCTGGCCATAAGAGCTTACACTCTACAGGAGAGAGGGCCCCGCTGATCATAAGAGCTTACACTCTACAGGAGAGAGGACCCCGCTGACCATAAGAGCTTACACTCTACAGGAGAGACACTGCTGATCATAAGAGCTTACACTCTACAGGAGAGAGGACACTGCTGACCATAAGAGCTTACACTCTACAGGAGAGAGGACCCTGCTGGCCATAAGAGCTTAAACTCTACAGGAGAGAGGACACTGCTGACCATAAGAGCTTACACTCTACAGGAGAGAGGACCCTGCTGACCATAAGAGCTCACACTCTACAGGAGAGAGGACCCTGCTGATCATAAGAGATTACACTCTACAGGAGAGAGGACACTGCTGATCATAAGAGCTTACACTCTACAGGAGAGAGGACCCTGCTGACCATAAGAGCTTAAACTCTACAGGAGAGAGGACACTGCTGACCATAAGAGCTTACACTCTACAGGAGAGACACTGCTGGCCATAAGAGCTTACACTCTACAGGAGAGAGGACCCTGCTGGCCATAAGAGCTTACACTCTACAGGAGAGAGGACACTGCTGATCATAAGAGCTTACACTCTACAGGAGAGAGGACACTGCTGACCATAAGAGCTTAAACTCTACAGGAGAGAGGACACTGCTGACCATAAGAGCTTACACTCTACAGGAGAGACACTGCTGGCCATAAGAGCTTACACTCTACAGGAGAGAGGACCCTGCTGGCCATAAGAGCTTACACTCTACAGGAGAGAGGACACTGCTGACCATAAGAGCTTGCACTCTACAGGAGAGAGGACCCTGCTGACCATAAGAGCTTACACTCTACAGGAGAGACACTGCTGATCATAAGAGCTTACACTCTACAGGAGAGAGGACACTGCTGACCATAAGAGCTTACACTCTACAGGAGAGAGGACACTGCTGACCATAAGAGCTTACACTCTACAGGAGAGAGGACACTGCTGACCATAAGAGCTTACACTCTACAGGAGAGAGGACACTGCTGACCATAAGAGCTTACACTCTACAGGAGAGAGGACACTGCTGACCATAAGAGCTTACACTCTACAGGGGAGAGGACACTGCTGACCATAAGAGCTTACACTCTACAGGAGAGAGGACACTGCTGACCATAAGAGCTTACACTCTACAGGAGAGAGGACCCTGATGACCATAAGAGCTTACACTCTACAGGAGAGAGGACACTGCTGATCATAAGAGCTTACGCTCTACAGGAGAGACACTGCTGACCATAAGAGCTTACACTCTACAGGAGAGAGGACCCCGCTGATCATAAGAGATTACACTCTACAGGAGAGAGGACACTGCTGATCATAAGAGCTTACACTCTACAGGAGAGAGGACCCCACTGACCATAAGAGCTTACACTCTACAGGAGAGAGGACACTGCTGATCATAAGAGCTTACACTCTACAGGAGAGAGGACCCTGCTGGCCATAAGAGCTTTCTCTCTACAGGAGAGAGGACCCTGCGGACCATAAGAGCTTACACTCTACAGGAGAGAGGACCCCGCTGACCATAAGAGCTTACACTCTACAGGAGAGAGGACACTGCTGATCATAAGAGCTTACACTCTACAGGAGAGAGGACCCTGCTGGCCATAAGAGCTTACACTCTACAGGAGAGAGGACCCTGCTGACCATAAGAGCTTACACTCTACAGGAGAGAGGACCCCGCTGACCATAAGAGCTTACACTCTACAGGAGAGAGGACACTGCTGATCATAAGAGCTTACACTCTACAGGAGAGGACCCCGCTGACCATAAGAGCTTACACTCTACAGGAGAGAGGACACTGCTGATCATAAGAGCTTACACTCTACAGGAGAGAGGACCCTGCTGGCCATAAGAGCTTACACTCTACAGGAGAGAGGACCCCGCTGACCATAAGAGCTTACACTCTACAGGAGAGAGGACACTGCTGATCATAAGAGCTTACACTCTACAGGAGAGAGGACCCTGCTGGCCATAAGAGCTTACACTCTACAGGAGAGAGGACCCTGCTGGCCATAAGAGCTTACACTCTACAGGAGAGAGGACCCCGCTGATCATAAGAGCTTACACTCTACAGGACAGAGGACACTGCTGACCATAAGAGCTTACACTCTACAGGAGAGAGGACACTGCTGATCATAAGAGCTTACACTCTACAGGAGAGAGGACCCCGCTGATCATAAGAGCTTACACTCTACAGGAGAGAGGACACTGCTGACCATAAGAGCTTAAACTCTACAGGAGAGAGGACACTGCTGACCATAAGAGCTTACACTCTACAGGAGAGAGACACTGCTGACCATAAGAGCTTACACTCTACAGGGGAGAGGACACTGCTGACCATAAGAGCTTACACTCTACAGGAGAGAGACACTGCTGACCATAAGAGCTTACACTCTACAGGAGAGAGGACCCTGATGACCATAAGAGCTTACACTCTACAGGAGAGAGGACACTGCTGATCATAAGAGCTTACGCTCTACAGGAGAGACACTGCTGACCATAAGAGCTTACACTCTACAGGAGAGAGGACCCCACTGACCATAAGAGCTTACACTCTACAGGAGAGAGGACACTGCTGACCATAAGAGCTTACACTCTACAGGAGAGAGGACACTGCTGATCATAAGAGCTTACACTCTACAGGAGAGAGGACCCCGCTGACCACAAGAGCTTACACTCTACAGGAGAGACACTGCTGACCATAAGAGCTTACACTCTACAGGAGAGAGGACACTGCTGATCATAAGAGCTTACACTCTACAGGAGAGAGGACACTGCTGACCATAAGAGCTTACACTCTACAGGAGAGAGGACCCTGCTGATCATAAGAGCTTACACTCTACAAGAGAGAGGACCCTGCTGACCATAAGAGCTTACACTCTACAGGAGAGAGGACCCTGCTGACCATAAGAGCTTACACTCTACAGGAGAGAGGACCCTGCTGATCATAAGAGCTTACACTCTACAGGAGAGAGGACACTGCTGACCATAAGAGCTTACACTCTACAGGAGAGAGGACACTGCTGACCATAAGAGCTTACACTCTACAGGAGAGAGGATACTGCTGATCATAAGAGCTTACACTCTACAAGAGAGAAGACACTGCTGATCATAAGAGCTTACACTCTACAGGAGAGAGGACACTGCTGACCATAAGAGCTTACACTCTACAGGAGAGAGGACCCTGCTGATCCTAAGAGCTTACACTCTACAGGAGAGAGGACCCTGCTGATCATAAGAGCTTACACTCTACAGGAGAGAGGACCCCGCTGACCATAAGAGCTTACACTCTACAGGAGAGAGGACACTGCTGATCATAAGAGCTTACACTCTACAGGAGAGAGGACCCTGCTGGCCATAAGAGCTTACACTCTACAGGAGAGAGGACACTGCTGATCATAAGAGCTTACACTCTACAGGAGAGAGGACCCCGCTGACCATAAGAGCTTACACTCTACAGGAGAGAGGACACTGCTGATCATAAGAGCTTACACTCTACAGGAGAGAGAACCCTGCTGGCCATAAGAGCTTACACTCTACAGGAGAGAGGACCCTGCTGGCCATAAGAGCTTAAACTCTACAGGAGAGAGGACACTGCTGACCATAAGAGCTTACACTCTACAGGAGAGAGGACACTGCTGACCATAAGAGCTTAAACTCTACAGGAGAGAGGACACTGCTGACCATAAGAGCTTACACTCTACAGGAGAGACACTGCTGGCCATAAGAGCTTACACTCTACAGGAGAGAGGACCCTGCTGGCCATAAGAGCTTACACTCTACAGGAGAGAGGACACTGCTGACCATAAGAGCTTACACTCTACAGGAGAGAGGACCCTGCTGACCATAAGAGCTTACACTCTACAGGAGAGACACTGCTGATCATAAGAGCTTACACTCTACAGGAGAGAGGACACTGCTGACCATAAGAGCTTACACTCTACAGGAGAGAGGACACTGCTGACCATAAGAGCTTACACTCTACAGGAGAGAGGACACTGCTGACCATAAGAGCTTACACTCTACAGGAGAGACACTGCTGATCATAAGAGCTTACACTCTACAGGAGAGAGGACCCTGCTGATCATAAGAGCTTACACTCTACAGGAGAGAGGACACTGCTGACCATAAGAGCTTACACTCTACAGGAGAGAGGACACTGCTGACCATAAGAGCTTACACTCTACAGGAGAGAGGACACTGCTGACCATAAGAGCTTACACTCTACAGGAGAGAGGACACTGCTGACCATAAGAGCTTACACTCTACAGGGGAGAGGACACTGCTGACCATAAGAGCTTACACTCTACAGGAGAGAGGACACTGCTGACCATAAGAGCTTACACTCTACAGGAGAGAGGACCCTGATGACCATAAGAGCTTACACTCTACAGGAGAGAGGACACTGCTGATCATAAGAGCTTACGCTCTACAGGAGAGACACTGCTGACCATAAGAGCTTACACTCTACAGGAGAGAGGACCCCGCTGATCATAAGAGATTACACTCTACAGGAGAGAGGACACTGCTGATCATAAGAGCTTACACTCTACAGGAGAGAGGACCCCACTGACCATAAGAGCTTACACTCTACAGGAGAGAGGACACTGCTGATCATAAGAGCTTACACTCTACAGGAGAGAGGACCCTGCTGGCCATAAGAGCTTACACTCTACAGGAGAGAGGACCCTGCTGACCTTAAGAGCTTTCTCTCTACAGGAGAGAGGACCCTGCGGACCATAAGAGCTTACACTCTACAGGAGAGAGGACCCAGCTGACCATAAGAGCTTACACTCTACAGGAGAGAGGACACTGCTGATCATAAGAGCTTACACTCTACAGGAGAGAGGACCCTGCTGGCCATAAGAGCTTACACTCTACAGGAGAGAGGACCCTGCTGACCATAAGAGCTTACACTCTACAGGAGAGAGGACCCCGCTGACCATAAGAGCTTACACTCTACAGGAGAGAGGACACTGCTGATCATAAGAGCTTACACTCTACAGGAGAGAGGACCCTGCTGGCCATAAGAGCTTACACTCTACAGGAGAGAGGACCCCGCTGACCATAAGAGCTTACACTCTACAGGAGAGAGGACACTGCTGATCATAAGAGCTTACACTCTACAGGAGAGAGGACCCTGCTGGCCATAAGAGCTTACACTCTACAGGAGAGAGGACCCCGCTGATCATAAGAGCTTACACTCTACAGGAGAGACACTGCTGACCATAAGAGCTTACACTCTACAGGAGAGAGGACACTGCTGATCATAAGAGCTTACACTCTACAGGAGAGAGGACACTGCTGACCATAAGAGCTTAAACTCTACAGGAGAGAGGACACTGCTGACCATAAGAGCTTACAATCTACAGGAGAGACACTGCTGACCATAAGAGCTTACACACTACAGGAGAGAGGACCCCGCTGACCATAAGAGCTTACACTCTACAGGAGAGAGGACACTGCTGACCATAAGAGCTTACACTCTACAGGAGAGAGGACACTGCTGATCATAAGATCTTACACTCTACAGGAGAGACACTGCTGACCATAAGAGCTTACACTCTACAGGAGAGAGGACCCTGCTGACCATAAGAGCTTACACTCTACAGGAGAGAGGACCCTGCTGACAATAAGAGCTTACACTCTACAGGAGAGAGGACCCTGCTGATCATAAGAGCTTACACTCTACTGGAGATAGAGGACCCTGCTGACCATAAGAGCTTACACTCTACTGGAGATAGAGGACCCTGCTGACTATAAGAGCTTACACTCTACAGGAGAGAGAACACTGCTGACCATAAGAGCTTACACTCTACAGGAGAGAGGCCCCTGCTGACCATAAGAGCTTACACTCTACAGGAGAGAGGACACTGCTGACCATAAGAGCTTACACTCTACAGGAGAGAGGACACTGCTGATCATAAGAGCTTACACTCTACAGGAGAGGACCCCGCTGACCATAAGAGCTTACACTCTACAGGAGACAGGACACTGCTGATCATAAGAGCTTACACTCTACAGGAGAGAGGACACTGCTGACCATAAGAGCTTACACTCTACAGGAGAGACACTGCTGATCATAAGAGCTTACACTCTACAGGAGAGACACTGCTGATCATAAGAGCTTACACTCTACAGGAGAGAGGACACTGCTGATCATAAGAGCTTACACTCTACAGGAGAGAGGACACTGCTGACCATAAGAGCTTACACTCTACAGTAGAGAGGACCCTGCTGATCATAAGAGCTTACACTCTACAGGAGAGAGGACCCCGCTGACCATAAGAGCTTACACTCTACAGGAGAGAGGACACTGCTGATCATAAGAGCTTACACTCTACAGGAGAGAGGACACCGCTGACCATAAGAGCTTACACTCTACAGGAGAGAGGACACTGCTGACCATAAGAGCTTACACTCTACAGGAGAGACACTGCTGACCATAAGAGCTTACACTCTACAGGAGAGAGGACCCTACTGACCATAAGAGCTTACACTCTACAGGAGAGAGGACACTGCTGATCATAAGAGCTTACACTCTACAGGAGAGAGGACACCGCTGATCATAAGAGCTTACACTCTACAGGAGAGACACTGCTGATCATAAGAGCTTACACTCTACAGGAGAGAGGACACTGCTGATCATAAGAGCTTACACTCTACAGGAGAGAGGACACTGCTGACCATAAGAGCTTACACTCTACAGTAGAGAGGACCCTGCTGATCATAAGAGCTTACACTCTAAAGGAGAGAGGACCCCGCTGACCATAAGAGCTTACACTCTACAGGAGAGAGGACACTGCTGATCATAAGAGCTTACACTCTACAGGAGAGAGGACACCGCTGACCATAAGAGCTTACACTCTACAGGAGAGAGGACACTGCTGACCATAAGAGCTTACACTCTACAGTCCCTGTCCATATAAGCAGGTTGCGTGTGGAATAAGTCTGATAGATGAAATGAGTTTTTCAGGATTATTTTATACGTGGGATTGTTGGGATTTAGTCTCTTGGTCGAGGGCCGGGAGTTCTACAGATTAAGTGCAGCACGGGAGAAATCCTGCAGATAGGAGTGAGAGTTAAGGGAGGATGAGAGTTTTAGGTCATTGTAGATGGGAGCACGGGGCGGGGGTAAATGTAGATGAGAGCACAGATCTGACTTCAGGTGAAGAAGACAGTTATCAGGACACATGGACATCAGAGGACACCCCTCCCCCAGGACCCCCCCCCCCCCCCATATTAGCCTGTGCAAAAAGCTGCCCAATTTATTAAGGGGTCGTCTTCCTTGAATTATTAGTCCAGTGCTAGAAGATGGCGACTGGTACAACCTCATGTGCAGTTGTGCGACTTGGGTCTTGTTTTCAGAATTTGACTTGGGGTCCCCGACTTTTCTCTCGTTGAGCCGCACTTCACTAGGAGGTTATGAGGGTGACACGTCCGCGGCCGCCCGTCGTGGTTCCATTCACTTCTGTTGAGGCCCCGGCACCAGATTGTTCATCCAGAGTCGCAGTCACGGGCACCTGAGATGCAGAATTCTCACATCATTTCCGCATTTTTTTGGGCGCAAAGCAATTGATGTTTATTCTTTTTTACTGCGCAGGATGTGAATTGGGTCAAACAAAAAGTCAAAATTAGTGAATTAGGAGCATTCGGTAGTCAGACAAAAACCACGAGAGAAGCCCGTGCCTAAGGCGACATTCACACGAACGTAGCCACCTCAGACATCAAAACCTGACGTCCGAGGTGGACCCGTGCGGACCGCGATGTCACCGATCCCCCACAGACTACAGTCCACGGAGGGATGCGTGACACACAATAATATAGGACATGTCCTATTTTTCACCGGAGAGTTCACGCGCTCTGTCTAAACAACGGTCGTGTGAACGGCCCCATTGAAAATACATGACCCCGTATGACGGCCGTCAATCGGACGAGATTCACGTTGGTGTGAATGAGCCCTTATTGAGACTCTAGAGGCATTATGGGAAAATTCACATCCAAATATATTGCTGCAGTCACAAAAACAAAAACTAGAAACATAAAGAAGAAGCTCACCGGACTAGATACACGAAGGAAGGAAAACGGGAAGAGACGACAACTAGAAATGAAGGGAGGAAAGAAGAAAATAACGGTGAAAGTCCCACAATACGACAAAACTCATCTGACTCAGGACCGCACGAAAGTTCTCAGGGTCCCCAATTGCCATCCAGAAAACCCAAAACGTGCAGACAAGATTATCTTGGCATCCCAAATCTTTGGCACGAAGTTCCTCCATCCACAATATTCCATTCAGCTCCCGAGTGCACTCATATAAAGTGGGGGGAACTGGTGACCAGCGGCAGAGAGTCACAGCCAGGACCGATCACTTAGGACCTGGGATGATGGAGAAGAGCGCCGCCTTTGGTGAGCTGCGGATAGAGATTCCGCTAACCTGATGGTGGATTATAAAAATGTGGACCTACTAGAATCGACAGAGGCAGCAGTCCCCCCATATATGGAGCGTCGTACTTCTTTCTGACAGACATCGCCAAAACATGTCAGAGACCTCTGGAGAAAGTAGCGCACCACAACAGGCCACCTAAACCAGCCGAGAGGATCTTGTAATTTCCCTCCTGAACCTGCAGACTACAAGGCCTTAGTGTATCATTCGGTCGCAGATTTGTAGCAGGGCAGACATCTGCGGAGCCGGGTCTATGTCTAGGAACAATGGAAGGGAAAGAATAAGGGAAGGACAAAGATCTCTCTCGAGTGACACCCAAAACTATCATGATGGAACAGGTGGATTGTCACGAAGCGGGTTAGTGGACCCACTAGGCCGTACCGCCGCAGCGGGGAAGCAGCTGGCCAAACAACAGGACACCCCAGAAATACAATGTCCCGCACAAGGGTACCTGAATAGTCCAGAGGGTGGCCGCAGCTCTGGCACAGATGAGATGGGTGCAGCAGATGGCGCCAAACGTGGCGGATGACACAGGAGCCGCAAGTTGCGCCAGACGTGGCGGATTCCTCCGGACGTGGCAGATAACACAGGACGTGGCGGATTCCTCCGGACGTGGCAGATGACACAGGACGTGGCGGATTCCTCTAGACGTGGCGGATTCATCCAGACGTGGCAGATGACACAGGACGTGGCAGATTCCTCTGGACGTGGCAGATGACACAGGACGTGGCGGATTCCTCCAGACGTGGCAGATTCCTCTGGACGTGGCAGATTCCTCTGGACGTGGCACGACTAGATACTAGGGCAAAGCACGGAAACAGGAACGGGGAACAAGGTACGGGTAACAACAGGAACGGGAAACACTAAGGGACCATTTGCAAGACAGACTGGGAAAACTAACAACGCTCAGGCATCGAACTAGGGGGCTGGACCCCTCTTATAGCCCAGGGTACTCACGGGTCAAAGGTCGTTCAAGATGTCCGGTGCGCGCGCTGCCCCTTTAAGAGCAGGGACTAGCGTGCGCGCGCACCCTGCGGGCTCCGGCGAAGGTGAGTGGATGCAAGCGCTGGCGTCTCCTGAGGAGGAGGCTGGGGCCAGCGCTTGCCGACTCGTGGCTGCGGCTGTCAGCGGGAGGCTGGAGCTGACAGCCCGCAGCCACGGACGTTACAGTATCCCCCCTCTTATGCCCCCTCTTCTTGGGACCGGGGCGAGAGAGAAACTTCTTTAGAAGAGTAGGGGCATTGAGGTTCTCCTCTGGCTCCCAGGACCTCTCTTTGGGACCAAACCCCCTCCAATCCACCAAATACAAGGTCTTTCCTCTCACTCTCTTGGTGTCCAAGATCTCCTTTACCTCAAAGATGTCCGAGGAGCCGCTGGGAGCAACCGCAGGGCTGGGAGTCTTGGAATAGCGGTTTAGGATCACAGGCTTCAGGAGGGAGACGTGGAAGGAGTTGGGAATCCTGAGGGTAGGAGGCAACCGAAGCTTGTAGGCGACAGGGTTGATCTGCTGCAGGACCTCGAATGGTCCAAGGAACCTGGGAGCGAACTTGTATGAAGGCACCTTCAAGCGAATGTTCCGAGAGGACAGCCAGACTTTAGTCCCCAGAAGATACTGAGGCGGCTCTTTTCTCTTAATATCTGCCTTTCGCTTCATGCGATCTACTGCCAGCAAAATAGAGGACCGGGTCTGTTGCCAGATTTGCAGGAAGTCCCCATATGCAGAGTCAGCAGCGGGAACCTGAGATGAAGTCGACACAGGGAGAGGAACACTGGGATGTTGACTGTACACGATGTGAAACGGAGTGGAAGTGGTGGACTCACTTGTGTGGTTGTTGTAAGAAAATTCGGCCCATGGTAGAAGCTGTACCCAGTTATCGTGCTGTGAAGAGATGAAATGGCGGAGATAATTTTCCATGATCTGGTTGATCCTCTCAACTTGCCCATTGGATTGGGGGTGATAGGCAGAGGAAAAGTCCAATCTCACATCCAGGAGTTTACAGAGGGCTCTCCAGAACTTAGAGGTAAACTGAACCCCCCGGTCGGACACAATGTGAAGAGGCAAGCCATGCAAGCGGAAGATGTGCTGAATGAAGAGACTTGCCAGACGAGGAGCAGAAGGTAGGCCGGTCAGCGGGATAAAATGAGCCATCTTAGAGAACCGGTCCACCACCACCCAGACAGTGTTACATCCTGCTGAGGGGGGAAGGTCTGTGACGAAGTCCATCGCAATGTGCTGCCACGGGGCATTGGGTACAGGCAGAGGTTGAAGCAGGCCGGCAGGCTTGGAGTGAGTCACTGTGTTAGAGGCACACACCGTGCAAGCAGAGACAAAGTCCAGAACATCCTTAGGTAGCGTGGACCACCAAAAGTGACGAGCAATTAGGTCTCGGGTTTTACGGACACCGGCGTGCCCAGCAAGTTTGGAACTATGTCCCCAGCGGAGAATTCTACTCCTGTCCGCCAACCGAACAAAAGTCCTCCCAGGAGGGATGTCTCTAACCTGCAGAGGATTAGCAGTGACGATGCAGGACAGGTCTATGATGGTCTGGAGGGACTCCACTGTGTCTTCCGTCTCAAACGATCTGGACAGGGCATCGGCCCTCACATTCTTGTCTGCGGGACGGTAGTGGAGCGCAAACAGAAAACGGGTGAAGAACAGCGACCACCTGGCTTGACGAGGATTAAGTCTTTGATCGGACTGAAGGTAAGTGAGGTTCTTGTGGTCGGTGAAGATCAGGATGGGGTGAGCAGCGCCCTCCAGAAGATGTCTCCACTCCTCCAGAGCCAATTTGATGGCCAGCAGCTCCCAATCTCCAATGGAGTAATTGCGCTCAGCAGAAGAAAACAGTCTAGAGTAGTAGCCACACACTACTACCTTTCCTTTGGAGCTCCTCTGGAACAGGAGTGCACCTGCACCGACAGAGGAAGCGTCCACTTCCAGTGAGAACTGCCGAGATACATCAGGATGATGGAGTATCGAGGCTGAAGTGAAGGCACTCTTCAGGCTATTAAATGCAGACACTGCCTCTGGAGTCCACACTTTGGCGTTCACACCCTTCTTGGTAAGTGTCGAGATGGGAGATGTCAGAGAAGAGAAGTTAGGAATAAACTGCCGGTAGAAATTGGCGAATCCCAGGAACCACTGTATGGCCCTTAAGCCTTGGGGACATGGCCACTCCAGGACAGCCTTCACTTTCTCAGGATCCATCTTGAGGCCTTGATCCGAGATGATGTAGCCCAGGAAGGGCAGAGAACTCTTCTCAAAGACGCACTTCTCCAGCTTGGCGTATAAATGATTCTCCCTCAATCGTAGTAGAACCTGACGAACATGCCTCCAATGAGTCGTCTGATCTGGGGAGAAAATTAAAATATCATCGAGATAAACAACAACACAGACATAGAGTAGATCTCGGAAGATGTCGTTAATGAACTCCTGAAACACTGCGGGAGCGTTACACAGTCCGAAGTGCATCACCAGGTATTCGTAGTGCCCGTCCCGGGTGTTAAATGCTGTCTTCCATTCATCACCCCGGCGAATCCGGACTAGATTGTAAGCCCCACGCAGGTCTAGCTTAGAAAAAATTTTGGCCCCTCGTATGCGATCAAATAGCTCAGAGATGAGTGGCAACGGGTATTTGTTCTTGACTGTGATCAGGTTGAGGCCCCTGTAGTCAATGCAGGGACGAAGGGATCCATCCTTCTTTTTAACGAAGAAGAATCCAGCCCCGGCCGGGGAGGAAGATTTTCGTATAAAACCCCTCTCCAGATTCTCCTTTATATAGGCCGACATGGATAGAGACTCAGGCAGGGAGAGAGGATATACCCGTCCACGGGGAAGAGAGGCATTAGGAACCAGTTCAATGGAGCAGTCATAGGTGCGATGCGGAGGCAGCGTCTCAGCCTCCTTTTTGCTGAAAACATCTGCATACTGAGCAAAATGGGGAGGCAGTCCCGACAGCGACTGAGGCAGAGAAGGCTTGACAGGATGGATCTGCAGCAGACAACGACCATGGCACTTGGAGCCCCATTGGAGAACCTCTCCAGAATTCCAGTCCAGGACTGGGGCATGTAGTCAAAGCCAAGGCAGGCCCAGCAGAACAGGGTTGATGGCTTTGGGCAAAACAAGGAACGAAATAAATTCAGAATGAAGTACTCCAACCTGGAGCTTCAACGGCTTGGTTCTAGAGGTAATGGGATCAGGCAGAGGCAGTCCATTAACTGAGGCAACAGCCAAAGATGTCTCCAGGGGAACTGTGGGCAGCTGAAGAAGATCCACAAGCTCTTCCTGGATGAAATTTGCAGCAGAGCCAGAGTCAAGATAGGCAGAGACTTGATGCGTCCTGTCGCCGGATACCAGGGTCACAGGAATAGTCAGTTTGGAAGTGAATCCTCTGTTAGATTCTGTTCCACCTAGTGTTGTCTCTCCAACCAATCCCAGGCAATGGGGTCTCTCCGGCCTCAGGGGGCACAGACGCACAACATGGTCTCCATGGCCGCAATACAAACAAAGTCCAGAAGTGCGTCTGCGTTGTCTCTCCTGGGTAGACAATTTAACATAAGTACTCTGCATCGGGTCCTCTGGTGGGACGACTGAGGAGGATTGCGGGACAGCAGAATCCAGCCTGGGAAGTTCTCTTCCCCGGAGAACCTCTTGGGAACGTTCCCGGATCCTCATGTCGACACGGGAGGCGAGTAGGATAAGATCGTCCAGGGTAGATGGCAGATCGCGAGCAGCCAGCTCGTCCTTGATCCCTGAAGACAGTCCCTGCCAGAATGTAGCCACCAAAGCCTCGTTGTTACAGGTCAATTCAGCAGCCAGGATACGGAACTGAATGGCATACTCGCCCACGGAGAGGTCTCCCTGGTGTAGGGTCAGCAAGGATGCAGCAGCCGAAGAAACTCTCCCAGGTTCCTCAAAGATCGAGCGGAAGGTCTGTAAGAAGTACTGCAAGTCCCGGGTCTCTGGTCCCTGATGTTCCCACAGAGGATTGGCCCATGCCAGGGCTTTGCCGGTAAGGAGAGAGATGATAAAGGCGATCCTGACGTCATCCGAACAGAAGGACCTGGCATGTAGTCTGAAATGGATCAGGCACTGATTCAAAAATCCCCTGCAGGACCTCGGATCTCCGTCATAGCGTGGAGGTAGCGGCAAGAAACACAGGGGGTTGGTACCGGTACAGACAGGAAGTGTAGCAGGCGCAACCGCAGGAACGGGTGCGGTGATGACTGTGGACGGAGCAAGCAGGCGATGGGCTATGGCGTTCACCGACAGGAGGAGCTGGTCTTGTCGTGACTGGAGATCCTCCATCTCAGCCAGCATGGCTTGTGTAGACAACGTCGCAGGTTGACCAGCGGGGTCCATGGCCTGAGCGTACTGTCATGAAGCGGGTTAGTGGACCCACTAGGCCGTACCGCCGCAGCGGGGAGGCAGCTGGCCAAACAACAGGACACCCCAGAAATACAATGTCCCGCACAAGGGTACCTGAATAGTCCAGATGGTGGCCGCAGCTCTGGCACAGATGAGATGGGTGCAGCAGATGGCGCCAAACGTGGCGGATGACACAGGAGCCGCAAGTTGCGCCAGACGTGGCGGATTCCTCCGGACGTGGCAGATAACACAGGACGTGGCGGATTCCTCCAGACGTGGCAGATGACACAGGAGGTGGTGGATTCCTCTAGACGTGGCGGATTCCTCCAGACGTGGCAGATGACACAGGACGTGGCAGATTCCTCTGGACGTGGCAGATGACACAGGATGTGGCGGATTCCTCCGGACGTGGCAGATTCCTCTGGACGTGGCAGATTCCTCTGGATGTGGCACGACTAGATACTAGGGCAAAGCACGGAAACAGGAACGGAGAACAAGGTACGGGTAACAACAGGAACGGGAAACACTAAGGGACCATTTGCAAGACAGACTGGGAAAACTAACAACGCTCAGGCATCGAACTAGGGGGCTGGACCCCTCTTATAGCCCAGGGTACTCACGGGTCAAAGGTCGTTCAAGATGTCCGGTGCGCGCGCTGCCCCTTTAAGAGCAGGGACTAGCGTGCGCGCGCACCCTGCGGGCTCCAGCGAAGGTGAGTGGATGCAAGCGCTGGCGTCTCCTGAGGAGGAGGCTGGGGCCAGCGCTTGCCGACTCGTGGCTGCGGCTGTCAGCGGGAGGCTGGAGCTGATAGCCCGCAGCCACAGACGTTACATGGATGATTCTGTAGGTCAGGCGAGCCCGCTCCCCTCCCGAGAGTCAGGTTTTACTTGCATAGATATAGAAATTCAGGACTTACCACCGCTCCAGACAAATGCAGACGAAAAATTAGGAAGGTGACGAAATTGAACTTGTCTGAAACCGGCGTAGAAAGCGTGGCAGGATGTCCATCATAAGGACGTTAAACCTCCAAAAGCAGGACAAATCCCGTAATGTCCTCGAAAGGAGAGAAGTAAAGTTCACCCGGAATAGTGGCTGGGGGTCTGTGGAAATATAAACCCCATAAAGTTTAGTCAATCCTTATGGATTGAGTCTATAACTGGAAGAGGAATAATCCATCGCTGCTCTCCCAGGTCTAATGGCAGGAACGTCCATCCAAGCGTTATGTCCGATCAAGTCGAGATGCTTTTACCCATACAGACCCCTCAGATGGATGTTCAGAGGATCTTTATCTTTGCAGTCTAACACAGGGGACGTTTTCTCAGATGGCGGCCACCATGCCGATACACGTATGGAAAAGACAGACGGATCCGGAGATCGGAGCACAAACATAGGCAGAGGCTCTTCAGAGGTGTCCACAGAGGAGCCGTAAATGTCATGACTTGATCCGTGTACCCTCTTGCCGACTTCCGATTATGGTCGTTATCCAGAGGGTTGAGCTCCTCCTCTACTAGACACTTGGATCTCATTGGGACTATTCTGGACATTATTACGGTCTCGAGATTACACACAGTTACGAGACACTCACGATGAAGTAGACAATATTGGGATTATTGCCCCTCCTTGGACTGATTCCACCCCTATTAATTCAGATGTTGTGGCTCCTCTGGATTTCTCTTATCAGTTTTGTAGAATGCGGTTACGCCAATTGTACTTTGAATCAGATTTCTGTTGAGCATATGAGCAAACCTTATATCAAGAGTCCTCCATGTTGGCCGGCCCAGTCACGTGAACCTGCGCCGGTTACATTACACGGAGCTGATCGTAGAGGAACTGGTGGTCCTCCGCAACTCTAGACGTCCGTCTCAGAACAAATATAATCAGAATAAATCTGAACAGGCTGCTCTGCAAGAACTTCACAAGTAATAGGTCCGGCAGATAAGGGCGGCTCGGTGGTGGCGATGTATTTCTATAGAGGATACTGCTACATATATGGGGTTAAAGTGACCCCACCAGCATATTCGAGGGGCTGTCGATCTTTACAGATGTGTCATCTTGGGAGTAATAAACCATAAGATTAAGGATTATCTATTGGTCCCTCGTCCAGTCACCTCTATATACCACTCCTTGCCCAAAATCCATGGAAAGGAAACATTCCCTCCACCCTGGTGAGCATCGGTTCATTGAATAAGAGATTGGGGGCCAAGTGGATGATATGTTACAACCATTGGTTAAAGACTTACCAGGTGATCTGAGGGATTCGATACATGTCCTGCCCACATTGGGTCAGATTTAAGGTGGAGCAATAATCGTATGAATTTTTGTATAATCGTTCAAATGTAAGAGAGAATCGCCACGTGTAATAGTGTTCAGTGATCAAACCTTCCGTGGATCGCCGCATCTACCCGGGTGAGAGATTATCACTGTCGCTGCCACATCCCCCGTCTATCGGAAATCTTCCAGTCGTCAGCAGATCAGTCCCCTGCACTCCCCCTACAAGCTCAGTAATCATTGTGTGTAATTGCTGTACGGGCGATCACAGTAACGACTTGACAGGGAAAATCTTAATCAATTATTGTCACATGTAACAGAACGTCTGTCGAATGAAACGACTCGCTAAATCGTCACTCGTCGCCAGTTTATGAAAGAATATCCGCCCGTCTAATAGGCTCTGAGTAAGACTCCAAATATTGTCGGATAACCTGTGATGTTGCTTCGCTTTTCTCTAGTAAGTCGCACTAGAAGCGATTTCATGTCATTTCTATAATTCCACAGCGGGAAACAAAGGAATTTCTGTTACAATTTGTGGATCATTTATTTAATGGTGACTATTTTTTGCAAATTACGGGATCTTCTACAGATGCCAACTCTCCCTCTCTCTTACAGAGTTGTAGATGCCGTGGTGGGGGGATCATTTTATTTACAATATGGATAATCCATTTTTTGGTGACAATACTTGGTGAAGACGTTACATAGACGACCTTCTCATTATTTGGGAGGGTCGTCTATGTGACGTACCATTCTTCATTGATTACATTATTGACAACATGTATCGTTTAAGATTCGCTGCACATTCAGATTTCTACACAATCTCATTTCTTAATTTGTCACTGACGTCTACGGACGGCAAAATGATTACTAAAACGATTAAGATAAAAACATCATCCAATACTATTTAACATGCCGGCACTTGTCATCCGTTTCACATAATAAAGAATATACCTAAGGGGGAGCTGATGAGATCAGAAGATCAAAATGTAATTGCTCTGAGATCTCAGAATACAATAGTAAAAGATACAAATTAAAAGCCAGAAAATATCCTGAATAAACCCAGGACCCGGCACGAGAACTGGAGGATGAAAAAGACGCAGAATCTTTATTCGAAATATGTTCCCGTATTATAAGGAGAAGAGACGCTGGACGAGAAACAAGGGTAAAAATGCGTCTCCGGACGAGCACCAGCGACAGGTTTTCCACGCCACGGCTGCGAATGGTGTTAAATGCTTTATAAAATGGAGGTGTGAAGGCGTCAGGGTCGGAGCTTTTTCCTGGGATGGAGGTCCTGACGGCTGCTAAATCACATCAGCTAAACAGAAAACTTGTGTGAGAAGTTGCGGTGATTGTGGTGCAGTCTAATATTCTACTACAGAATGTGGTGCCAAGTGCTGGAATATTCATGAGCCTGGTGCCATCTGCCAGTGATAAACTTCTCTGGTGCCAAGTGTCAGTAATACTATGAGATCTCTGGTGCCAAGTGTCAGTAATACTATGAGATCTCTGGGGCCAAGCGTCAGTAATACTATGAGATCTCTGGTGCCAAGCATTAGTGATACTATAAGATCTCTGCTGCCAAGCGTCAGTAATACTATGAGATCTTTGGTGCCAAGTGTCAGTAATACTATGAGATCTCTGGTGCCAAGCGTCAGTGATACTTTAAGATCTATGGTGCCAAGTGTCAGTAATACTATGAGATCTCTGGTGCCAAGCGTCAGTAATACTATGAGATCTCTGGTGCCAAGCGCCAGTGATACTATGAGATCTCTGGTGCCAAGCGTCAGTGATACTATGAGATCTCTGGTGCCAAATGTCTGTGATACTATGAGATGTCTGGTGCCATCTGCCAGTGATACACTTCTCTGGCGCCAAGTGTCAGTAATACTATGAGATGTCTGGTGCCAAGTGTCAGTGATACTATGAGATGTCTGGTGCCAACTGTCAGTAATACTATAAGATCTTTGGTGCCACCATATCATGTGGTGCTACAATCCAGTGCTGCTGTGCGATGCTGGTGGCAAGTATACCATGATGCCCCTACCCCTACACCAGAGGTGGTGCTCTGCTAATCCTGGAATCAAGATCCTGGAGACATTATAACGCCAAGATTCAGTATATTGAGAAGATCCACATCACTGCTGTTTTGCCCTCTCCAGCTTTAGAAAGTTTCTATAACCGCCTCGCTGTGTAACGTATGGCGCCAGCTCTAATTTTGCAGTCACAGCTCGTTACATCGGGTGCAAGTTCCTTCCTATTTAGTGTTACTTCATGTAACAAGCAGCATCTAGAGGGTCTCATGTTGTCAGGTCCCCTGGGGGCAGTAAGATGTCACGTGTCCAAGTCTCTGTATCTAACACGTCTTAATGGTGCACTACAATCTCTAGGGGCCAACAGGCTGGGGGCCACTGACATACTGGAATAAGAGGGATGATGATGGATATGTATTCCTTCTAATCCCGGGGTCCTGCTGCACTGCCTGTGTGTCACTACTGCAGTTCTGGCATTCTATTCATGCACTAGGAAGATCAGGATGTACAAAGCTATGAATCCCGCCAAGACGGAGGATCGCCACAGTGCATGGAATTGTGGGAGGATGGGACAAAAATGGGATGTACACATGAAAATTTCGACTCTTGGCCCTGCAGTAGATGGTAGAATGCGCGGAGCACATGGGGATTTCGTAGACGGGGTCTTACGTCTCGCCTGATGATCCTGCGCTAGTAATTGATGGCGGTGATGGAAGAAACGTTCCTGTTCACCGATTCCTCCCATCCGCTCCTGATTTCATTTGCTGATGTAAATTAGATTTGTTTGTGAAGAGGCAGAAGATATTTTCAGACTTTAATTTGATCACCTGCAATTTACTGAAATAGATGAATTTATTAACTGCACAAAGAATTCCCAGAAGTCTAAAATAAATCAGCGACAGCAGCGGCAACAACGGCAACAACGGCCGTCCTCTATAAGTCTCACCCATGATCGGCACAAGGGTCGGCCAATGGTACCTCGCTCTGGTGGGACCTTCCACTATGTAACTCTCAGTCTGTGACCACCCACAAGATCAACACACTCCTCCTGATATACTCTGTGCTGCTGATTCCACTATGTAACTCTCAGTCTTTGACCTCCCACATGATCAGCACACTCCTCGGTTGAAATACTCTGTGTTACCCCCTACTACTATGTCACTCTCCATTAGTGATATCTTACAAGATCAGCACACTCCTCACCTGACATACTCTGTGCTGCTCCTGTCACTATGCAACTGTGTCAGTGATTTACAAGATAAGCTCACTCATCACCTTAAATACTTTGTGCTGCTGAAACCATGGTCCTTTCACTATGAACCTCTCTGTCACCGATCTCCTACAAGATCAGGACACTTCTCTCCTGAAATTCCCTTTGCTGCTTTGACATTTTCACCATAATCAGTAGAAAGTTCACAAAGACTAGCAGGATAAGAAAATGGTGACCGGTTTACAGAATGAGGGACACCGTTGTGGCATTTCTGATTGCAGGATCTGAGGGAGTTGTGGACATTATATTTGGGGAGATAAACATTCCGAGCAGTTCAGGAGGGGGGGCTGTTTGGATTGTCATGGATCTTATGTGTCCTCTCCCCTTGTACTTCAGAATTATCGCTAATCGATAAGTGCAGAGAAGTCTTCCCTATGTAACCCACATACTCCTCGCTGCCTCCTCTCATTGACTGTCATCCTCCTTATGTGGAGTCAGATGTATGATTAACCAATTCTACCAAACAGGTGATAATGACCATTTCCATATGTAGGTGAAACACAGTCATTAACTGTAACAGAAACAGCTGTGTAGGAGACCTAAAACTGGATGAGGAACAGCCAAACTGTGCTACAAAAGTGAGGTTGTGGAAGACAGTTTCATGTCACAGGTCCACCATGGCAAGACTGAGCAGAGCAACAAGACACAAGGTGGTTATACTGCCTCAGCAAGGTCCCTCCCAGGCAAAGATTTAACAGCAGGCGGGGGTTTCAAGATGTGCTGTTAAAGCTCAACTGAATAAGCAGCAATAAATGGGCAATGTTGAGGACCGTAGACGCAGTAATCGGCCAAGGAAACTTAGTGCAGCTGATCAAAGACACATAATGCTACTTCCCTTCGAAATCAGAAGATGTCCAGCAGAGCCATCAGCTCAGAACTGGCAGAAACCAGTGGGTCCCAGGTAAACCCATCTACTGTGCGGAGAAGTCTGGCCAGAAGTGTCTTCATGGAAGAATTGCATCAAAAAAGCCAAACCTTCAATGTAGAAACAAGACCAAGACTCCACTATGCACGAAAACATAGGAACTGGGGGGCAGGAAAATGGCAGCAGGTTCTCTGGACTGAGGAGTCACAATATCAAATATTCCAGTCCTGGAGAGCGGTACAATAATGAGGGTCTGCAGGCAGCAGTGAAGCTGGTGGAGGCTCCTGGAGAGCGGTACAATAATGAGGGTCTGCAGGCAGCAGTGAAGCATGGTGGAGTGTCCTGGAGAGCGGTACAATAATGTGGGTCTGCAGGCAGCAGTGAAGATGGTGGAGGGTCCTGGATAGCGGTACAATAATGAGGGTCTGCAGGCAGCAGTGAAGCTGGTGGAGGCTCCTGGAGAGCGGTACAATAATGAGGGTCTGCAGGCAGCAGTGAAGATGGTGGAGGGTCCTGGATAGCGGTATAATAATGAGGGTCTGCAGGCAGCAGTGAAGCTGGTGGAGGCTCCTGGAGAGTGGTACAATAATGAGTGTCTGCAGGCAGCAGTGTAGATTGTGGAGGGTCCTGGAGAACGGTACAATAATGAGGATCTGCAGGCAGCAGTGAAGATGGTGGAGGGTCCTGGAGAGCGGTACAGTAATGAGGATCTGCAGGCAGCAGTGAAGATGGTGGAGGGTCCTGGAGAGCGGTACAATAATGAGGGTCTGCAGGCAGCAGTGAAGCTGGTGGAGGCTCCTGGAGAGCGGTACAATAATGAGGGTCTGCAGGCAGCAGTGAAGCATGGTGGAGTGTCCTGGAGAGCGGTACAATAATGTGGGTCTGCAGGCAGCAGTAAAGCATGGTGGAGGGTCCTGGAGAATGGTACAATAATGAGGGTCTGCAGGCAGCAGTGACGCATGGTGGAGGGTCCTGGAGAACGGTACAATAATGTGGGTCTGCAGGCAGCAGTGAAGATGGTGGAGGGTCCTGGATAGCGGTACAATAATGAGGGTCTGCAGGCAGCAGTGAAGCTGGTGGAGGCTCCTGGAGAGCGGTACAATAATGAGGGTCTGCAGGCAGCAGTGAAGATGGTGGAGGGTCCTGGATAGCGGTATAATAATGAGGGTCTGCAGGCAGCAGTGAAGCTGGTGGAGGCTCCTGGAGAGTGGTACAATAATGAGTGTCTGCAGTCTGCAGGCAGCAGTGTAGATTGTGGAGGCAGCAGTGAAGCTGGTGGAGGCTCCTGGAGAGCGGTACAATAATGAGGGTCTGCAGGCAGCAGTGAAGCATGGTGGAGTGTCCTGGAGAGCGGTACAATAATGTGGGTCTGCAGGCAGCAGTGAAGATGGTGGAGGGTCCTGGATAGCGGTACAATAATGAGGGTCTGCAGGCAGCAGTGAAGCTGGTGGAGGCTCCTGGAGAGCGGTACAATAATGAGGGTCTGCAGGCAGCAGTGAAGATGGTGGAGGGTCCTGGATAGCGGTATAATAATGAGGGTCTGCAGGCAGCAGTGAAGCTGGTGGAGGCTCCTGGAGAGTGGTACAATAATGAGTGTCTGCAGGCAGCAGTGTAGATTGTGGAGGGTCCTGGAGAACGGTACAATAATGAGGATCTGCAGGCAGCAGTGAAGATGGTGGAGGGTCCTGGAGAGCGGTACAGTAATGAGGATCTGCAGGCAGCAGTGAAGATGGTGGAGGGTCCTGGAGAGCGGTACAATAATGAGGGTCTGCAGGCAGCAGTGAAGCTGGTGGAGGCTCCTGGAGAGCGGTACAATAATGAGGGTCTGCAGGCAGCGGTGAAGCATGGTGGAGTGTCCTGGAGAGCGGTACAATAATGTGGGTCTGCAGGCAGCAGTAAAGCATGGTGGAGGGTCCTGGAGAATGGTACAATAATGAGGGTCTGCAGGCAGCAGTGACGCATGGTGGAGGGTCCTGGAGAACGGTGCAATAATGAGGGTCTGCAGGTAGCAGTGAAGCATTGTGGAGGGTCCTGGAGAGCGGTACAGTAATGATGGTCTGCAGGTAGCAGTGAAGATGGTGGAGGGTCCTGGAGAGCGGTACAATAATGAGGGTCTGCAGGCAGCAGTGAAGATGGTGGAGGGTACTGGATAGCGGTACAATAATGAGGGTCTGCAGGCAGCAGTGAAGCATGGTGGAGGGTCCTGGAGAGCGGTACAATAATGAGGTTCTGCAGGCAGCAGTGAAGCATGGTGGAGGGTACTGGATAGCGGTACAATAATGAGGGTCTGCAGGCAGCAGTGAAGATGGTGGAGGGTACTGGATAGCGGTACAATAATGAGGGTCTGCAGGCAGCAGTGAAGATGGTGGAGGGTACTGGATAGCGGTACAATAATGAGGGTCTGCAGGCAGCAGTGAAGATGGTGGAGGGTACTGGATAGCGGTACAATAATGAGGGTCTGCAGGCAGCAGTGAAGCATGGTGGAGGGTACTGGATAGCGGTACAATAATGAGGGTCTGCAGGCAGCAGTGAAGATGGTGGAGGGTACTGGATAGCGGTACAATAATGAGGGTCTGCAGGCAGCAGTGAAGCATGGTGGAGGGTCCGGGAGAGCGGTACACTAATGAGGTTCTGCGGGCAGCAGTGAAGCATGGTGGAGGGTCCGGGAGAGTGGCACAATAATGAGGGTTTTCAGGCAGCAGTGAAGATGGTGGAGGGTCCTGGAGAGCGGTACAATAATGAGAGTCTGCAGGCAGCACTGAAGCATGGTGGAGGGTACTGGAGAGCAGTACAATAATGAGGGTCTGCAGGCAGCAGTGAAGCACGGTGGAGGGTCCTGCAGAGTGGTACAATAATGAGGGTCTGCAGGCAGCACTGAAGCATGGTGGAGGGTACTGGAGAGCAGTACAATAATGAGGGTCTGCAGGCAACAGTGACGCATGGTGGGGGGTCCTGGAGAGCGGTACAATAATGAGGGTCTGCAAACAGCAGTGAAGATGGTGGGGGGTCCTGGAGAGCGGTACAATAATGAGAGTCTGCAGGCAGCACTGAAGCATGGTGGAGGGTACTGGAGAGCAGTACAATAATGAGGGTCTGCAGGCAGCAGTGAAGCACGGTGGAGGGTCCTGCAGAGTGGTACAATAATGAGGGTCTGCAGGCAGCACTGAAGCATGGTGGAGGGTACTGGAGCGCAGTACAATAATGAGGGTCTGCAGGCAACAGTGACGCATGGTGGGGGGTCCTGGAGAGCGGTACAATAATGAGGGTCTGCAAACAGCAGTGAAGATGGTGGGGGGTCCTGGAGAGCGGTACAATAATGAGGGTCTGCAGGTAACAGTGAAGATGGTGAAAGGTCCTGGAGAGCGGTACAATAATGAGGGTCTGCAAACAGCAGTGAAGATGGTGGGGGGTCCTGGAGAGCGGTACAATAATGAGGGTCTGCAGGTAACAGTGAAGATGGTGAAAGGTCCTGGAGAGCAGAATAATAATAAGGGTCTGCAGGCAGCAGTGAAGATGGTGGAGGGTCCTGGAGAGCAGTAAAATAATGAGGGTCTGCAGGCAGCAGTGAAGCATGGTGGAGGGTCCTGGATAGCGGTACAGTAATGATGGTCTGCAGGCAGCAGTGAAGATGGCGGAGGATCCTGGAGAGTGGTACAATAATGAGGGTCTGCAGGCAGCCGTGAAGCATGGTGGAGGGTCCTGGAGAGCGTTACAATAATGAGGGTCTGCAGGCAGCAGTGAAGCACGGTGGAGGGTCCTGGAGAGCGTTACAATAATGAGGGTCTACAGTCAGCAGTGAAGCATTGTGGAGGGTCCTGGAGAGTGATACAATAATGAGGGTCTGCGGGCAGCAGTGAAGATGGTGGAGGGTCCTGGAAAGCGGTAAAATAATGAGGGTCTGCAGGCAGCAGTGAAGATGGTGGAGGGTTCGGGAGAGCTGTACAATAATGAGGGTCTGCAGGCAGTAGTGAAGATGGTGGAGGGTCCTGGAGAGCGGTACAATAATGAGTGTCTGCAGGCAGCAGTGAAGCATGGTGGGGGGTCCTGGACAGTGGTACAATAATGAGGGTCTGCAGGCAGCCGTGAAGCATGGTGGAGGGTCCTGGATAGCGGTACAGTAATGATGGTCTGCAGGCAGCAGTGAAGATGGTGGAGGGTCCTGGAGAGTGGTACAATAATGAGGGTCTGCAGGCAGCCGTGAAGCATGGTGGATGGTCCTGGACAGCGATATAATAATGAGGGTCTGCGTGCAGCAGTGAAGATGGTGGAGGGTCCTGGAGAGCAATACAATAATGAGGGTCTGCGGGCAGCAGTGAAGATGGTGGAGGCACCTGGAGAGTTGTACAATAATGAGGGTCTGCAGGCAGCAGTTAAGATGGTGGAGGGTCCGGGAGAGCGCTACAATAATGAGGGTCTGCAGGCAGCAGTGAAGATGGTGGAGGGTCCTGGAGAGCGGTACAATAATGAGGGTCTGCATGCAGCAGTGAAGATGGTGGAGGGTCCTGGAGAGCGGTACAATACTGAGTGTCTGCAGGCAGCAGTGAAGCATGATGGGGGATCCTTGCAGGTTTGGGGTGGCATTTCAGCAATGAAGATGGTGAATTGGTCAGGATTACTGGTGACCTCAATGCTGAGAAATGCAAATCCAGGCAGATACTTCTCCACCATATAATACTATAAGGGAGGCGTCTCCGTATCGGCTCCATATTTATTCTGCAGCAGGACAACGACCCACAACATCCAGCCAATGTCATTAAGAAATATCTTCAGTGTAAAGAACAAGCAGCCCTGTTCCCTACATCATGGAGTCTCCAGCACCCGGGGCAAATATTCCATTTGCCCCCCCACCGAACCTATTTTCCTACATCTTCTTCACCCTCGCCATGTTTTTTTTTCTCTACCAATCAATGAGCTGTAATTTTTTTCCACATTTTCTTTATGTAACTCGAACATAAAGCCATTTGTACATTTTACAAGAAATATAGTACTATATACAACTCCAGAACCAAGCTCATTACATATATACAGCACCAGAACACAGCTTAGTTCATAAATACAACACCAGAACAAAGCTCAGTACATAAATACAGCACACGAACAAGCACCAGAACCAAGGTGAGTGCATATATACAGTGCAAAAACCAAGCTCATTACATATATACAGCACCAGAACAAAACTCCATACATAAATACAACACCAGAACCGAGCTCATTACATATATACAGCACCAGAACCAAGCTCAGTACACAAATACAGTGCCAGAACAAAGCTTAGTACACAAATACAGCACCAGAACAAAGATCAGTGCATATATACAACACCAGAACCAAGCTTAGTACACAAATACAACACCAGAACCAAGTTCAGTACATATATACAGCACCAGAAAAAGCCCCCTGTAGATAGTGCCCCCCATAGAGCCCCTTGTAGATAGTGCCCTACATAGATCCCCTGTAGATAGTGACACCCATAAAGCCCCTGTAGATAGTACCCCACATACAGCACCCTTTGAAAATAGTGCCCCACATGTAGCCCCCCCTGTAGATAGTGCCCTACATATATCTACCCTATAAATAGTGCTCCACATATTGCCCACCCCTTTATATAGTGGCTCACATATAGCTTCCCCTATAGTGCTCCATACATAGCCCGTCCCTGTATATAGCCCACCCCTGTATATAGTGTCCAACATCTAGCCCACCCCTGTAGATAGTTCCCCAGTATATATCTCCTCCTATAAATAGTGCTCCACATATTGCCCCCCCCCCCCCCTCTGTAGATAATGTTACTCAAATTTTTATTAGGATAAAAAAACATAAAACTTTACAAACTATGACCTGCCCTGTCAATTAGCGCCAACGATGCAAGTGGCGCAAAGAAGTAATGGCGTTGCCTAAGCCCTGGCACCCCCCCCCCATTCCCTCTTAGTTGAGCCTGGGGCACATGAACCGCCTGCCCCCCCTAGTTACACCCCTGTGACTGGGATTACATGAAGAGACAGAAGGATTGGAGTAAGCGACATCCACAGAAGATCTGTGCTTAGTTGTCCAAGATGTGGAACAACCTCCCGGCCGAGTTCCTGCAAAAACTGTGCAAGTACCTAGAAGAATTGATGCTGAAGGCAAAGAGGGGTCACACCAAATATTGATTGGATTTAGATTTCTCTTCTGTTCATTCACTTTGCATTTTCTTAATTGATTAAAAAAACTATATATGTTCCGTAGATGTCATCTGCCCATATATATATATATATATATATATATATATATATATGTACGGATGCCGTGTACAGGACATATATATGGTATATATACGGAAGCCATGTACAGGACATATATAGGGTATTCAACCCCCGTACATGTCCCCCCTCCTCCGAGAAGCGCTGCAGCAGCTGAGGACTGTCTAGTGCCAGTTTTGTATCCGGAGAAGTCTGGACACTTTCTCACAATACGTTGACACTGACAGCGACATTGTATAGACTCCTCTCACTTCTTTATGGTAATTGTTTCGCGGCAGCCTTTGTGTAGGGACGCAGCCTCCTGATTACTTGGCTCCACTGTCAAAACAAGACTTAATGAAAAAGAAACGTCCAGCTTCTTCGGGTTATTAAATTACTTTCTGGAAGGAGCTGCCTAGGCAGGGGAGGGTGACCGCAGTTTGGGAGTCATCTGCAAACAAAACACAAGTTGGCCAAGTAATTTGTTCGTGGTAATTGCCCTTCAGACTTGTCCCACATTCACGGCCCAAGTCTGAGAGTAGAAACCTGAGACAGATCAAAGGCGAAATGTGAATGAGAGACGAGATCCCTCCACCTGGAGCTGTCACCAGCGGAGCCCTATACATCACGAGGAGGCGCCCGGGGGGCCACACATCTGTCTTAGGTTGTTTCCTGCATTGACTGGGGATAAATCAGTATCATTACTATTACATCTCATGTTACCTAGCAACCGCTTATCTTATTGTATGGGTGACCACCATTTGAGCACATGTTGTTACTTGCACAGGAAGTTCTATGTGCTGTACAATAGACTGCCCCTCCACGACACACAGACCTGCGCAATAATCTTATGTCTCTTCAAAATTCAAGATAACAAACAAGTAAGACGAGACAAATATGAGATAGATAGATAGATATGAGATAGATAGATAGCTAGATAGATAGATAGATAGATAGATATGAGATAGATAGATATGAGAGAGATAGATAGATAGATAGATAGATAGATAGATAGATAGATAGATAGATAGATAGATAGATAGATAGATAGATAGATATGAGATAGATAGATAGATAGATAGATAGATAGATAGATAGATAGATAGATAAATAGATAGATAGATAGATAGATAGATATGAGATAGATAGATATGAGATAGATAGATAGATAGATAGATAGATAGATAGATAGATAGATAGATAGATAGATAGATAGATAGATAGATATGAGATAGATAGATGATAGATAGATAGATAGATAGATAGATATGAGATAGATAGATAGATAGATAGATAGATAGATAGATAGATAGATAGATAGATAGATAGATATGAGATAGATAGATAGATAGATATGAGATAGATAGATAGATAGATAGATAGATAGATAGATAGATAGATAGATAGATATGAGATAGATAGATAGATAGATAGATAGATAGATAGATAGATAGATAGATAGATATGAGATAGATAGATATGAGATAGATAGATAGATAGATAGATATGAGATAGATAGATAGATAGATAGATAGATAGATAGATAGATATGAGATAGATAGATAGATAGATAGATAGATAGATAGATAGATAGATAGATAGATAGATAGATAGATAGATAGATAGATAGATAGATATGAGATAGATAGATAGATAGATAGATAGATAGATAGATAGATAGATAGATAGATAGATAGATAGATATGAGATAGATAGATAGATAGATAGATAGATAGATAGATAGATAGATAGATAGATAGATAGATAGATAGATAGATAGATAGATATGAGATAGATAGATAGATAGATAGATAGATAGATAGATAGATAGATAGATAGATAGATAGATAGATAGATATGAGATAGATAGATAGATAGATAGATAGATAGATAGATAGATAGATAGATAGATAGATAGATAGATAGATAGATATGAGATAGATAGATAGATAGATAGATAGATAGATAGATAGATAGATATGAGATAGATAGATAGATAGATAGATAGATAGATAGATAGATAGATAGATAGATAGATAGATAGATAGATAGATAGATAGATAGTAATCCCTTGACCATCGCTCTTGGGTCCACCAGTGGAAGACTCACCAGGTGATTATATAATATAATGATGTGATGGAACATCCAGCAGTTCCAGGTTTCAGGAGGTTTCTGGCGCAGCGTTCACCCCGGACTGTAATTATCTGAGATATATGGGTCATAATTGGTTGTCAAGCTCAGTAGGGAGCTCCGCTTATCTCCTGCCATAGGGGAAGGTCTTGTCCTCGTGTGACCCGGGTCATGGAAGGACAAATATAGAGGAGAGAACATCACAAGTGCTTCTGTCAGGCAGATGTGGAGCTGACTATGGGGGTCTCGCTGTATGGGGTGGCTGACTTGTGTTGGGGGGGGGGGTCTAAATGTATGTGGGGGGGCTGACTTGCTGTATATGGTGGCTTACTTGCTGTATATAGGTGGCTGACATGCTGTATATTGGGTGGGACTTGCTGCATAAGGGGGACTAACTCGCTATATGTGGGGGCTGATAGTAAGGCTCAGAGCAGTGTCTTGAGACTGTCAGATTTTTTTTTTACTGTTGACCAATGAATTTTGGGGAAATAATAACCCCGACTTTTCTTTCCCCATCTAGAAACCCAGTTGTGAAGACCCGGCCTGACCATGGAGTGGGGGTTGTGTCACTGTAGAGTCTGAGCTATATATACATACATACTATATGCTATATATATACTTCCCATTCTTCTTCTTGATCTCTTTTTTTTCCTCTTTCTCAGTATCTTCTCTCTTTCTCCTTCTCCTCTTCCTACTCTTTCTCCATCTTCTCTTTCCACTCGTCGTTCTCCTTTTTTGTCTTCTCCTCCTTCTACTTCTTCTCCTCCTTTTCCTTCTTCTTCTTATTTTCCTCCTCCTTTTTCTTCTCTTCCTTCTTCGCCTTCTCCTTTTCCTTCTTCTTCTTATTTTCCTCTTCCTTTTTCTTCTCCTCCTTTTCCTCCTCCTTTTTCTTCTCCTTTTCCTTCTTCTTCTTTTTCTCCTCCTCCTCCTTTTCCTTCTTCTTTTCCTCATTTTTCTTCTCCTTTTCCTTCTTCTCCTCCTCCTTTTTCTTCATCTCCTCCTTTTCCTTCTTCTTTTTCTCCTCTTTTTTCTTCTCCTCCTTTTCCTTCTTCTTCTTCTTCTTCTCCTCCTCCCTTTCCTTTTTCTCCTCCTCTCTTTACGTCTTTTCCTCCTCATTTTTCTTCTTCTCCTCCTTTTTCTTCTCCTTCTTCTCCTCCTCCTTTTTCTTCCTCTCCTCCTTTTCCTTCTTCTTTTTCTCCTCTTTTTTCTTCTCATATTTTTCCTTCTTCTTCTTCTTCTTCTTCTCCTCCTCCCTTTCCTTTTTCTCCTCCTCTCTTTACGTCTTTTCCTCCTCATTTTTCTTCTTCTCCTCCTTTTACTTCTTCTCCTCCTTTTCCTTGTTGTCCTTTTCCTCTTCCCCTCCTCCTTTTTCTTCTTCTCCTCCTTTTCCATCTTCTTCTTCTTCTTCTTCTTCCACGTGTTCTCCTTCATGTTAATTTCCCCCTCCTCATCCTTCTCTTTCTTCTCATTTTCCTTCTTTGTTTTCCTGTTCATGACCTTCTTCTTCTTCTTCTTCTTCTTCTTCTCCTCCTCCTTTCCCTTCTTCTTTTTCCTCTTCTCCTCTTTTTCCTCTTCTCCTCTTTTTCCTCTTCTCCTCTTTTTCCTCTTCTCCTCCTTTTTCTTCTTCTCCTCCTTTTTCTTCTTCTCCATTTCCTTCTTCTTCTCCTTCTTCTTCTTCTCCTCCCTTTCCTTCTTTTCCGCCTCATTTTTCTTCTTCTCCTCCTTTTCCTCTTCCCCTCCTCCTTTTTCTTCTTCTCCTCCTTTTCCATCTTCTTCTCCTTCTTCTTCTTCCACGTGTTCTCCTTCATGTTCATTTCCCCCTCCTCATCCTTCTCTTTCTTCTCGTGCTCCTTCTTTGTTTTCCTGTTCATGACGTTCTCATTCTCCTTCTTCTTCTTCTTGTTCACCGTCATCTTCTCCTCTTCCTCCTTGTACTTCTTCTTCTTCTGGTTCACCATCATCTTCTCCTCTTCCTCCTTGTACTTCTTCTTCTTCTGGTTCACCGTCATCTTCTCCTCTTCCTCCTTGTACTTCTCCTTCTTCTTGTTATTTGTATGTGCTGTTAATTCTACCGTCAGTCTGACAGATTTATTTGATCATTTATACAAGTAATTGGCGTTTATTGTGGTGCCCACGTCCACCTGCTTGTAGCATTGGCAGATTTCATTGCTGACACACGGACAGTTAAAGATGCGCCACATTTATAAAGAGGTGTTGCTCCTACTGATAAACGTCATGCTTCCTACGCCAACATATATTGGTTTTAGACTCGTGTATGAAACAGCAGTTTATGTTGGGGCTCGTCCACACGCTGCGGAATTGCAGACAGAAAATAGGCAGAATCCCGTAGCAGCAAAGTGGGTGAGAAGTAACAAATCATCCGCACGCTGCGTGACATTTCCGAGCAGAAATTGACCTGTGGTGCGTATTTTTCATACTGCAGCGTGTCCATTCCTGCTGCGGAATGTGGACAGAATTGCTGAATTTTTCAGAGGAGACGTGACCATCCCCCAACACTGAGAAAAACGCAGCAAAATATGCACCATTTTCTGCCGTAAAGAAACGCAGGAAATGGTGCGTTTTTTCCGCAGCGGAACGTCTGCTACTGTCAACGGAATTCCTGCAAAAAATGTCTGCAGCAATTCTGTTGTGTGTGGACAAGCCCTAAATCTTCCCTAAGACTGTCATTGTGACCTGATATACAGTGGATATAATAAGTCTACGCACCCCTGATATAATGTCAGGCTCTTATCCTGTTACAATCAGCACAACATGAATCATTTCAGAACGTTTTCCACCTTTAATGTGACCCATAATCTGTACAATTCCATTGAAAAACAAACTGAAATCTTTTAGGGGGGGGGAGGGGACTACAATAATGTGGTTGTATAAATCTGCACACCCTTAAACTGATATGTTGAATTCCCCTTTGACTTTATGAAGCATTCCGTCTTCTTGGGTAGAAATCTCTCACATGGCAGGTCTTGACTTGGCAGTTGTTGCCCACTCCTCCTTGCAAAAGCTCCAAATCTATCAGAATGCGGGGGCATCTCCTGTGTACAGCCCCCTCCAGGTCACCCCACAGATTGTCAGTGGGATCCAGGTCTGGGCTCCGACTGATCTTCTTCTTTTGTTGCTTTGGGTTGTTGTCGTGCTTCATCTTCTGCTTTTTAGCAGAGGCTGCAGGTTTTGTGAAAATATTGATGGATATTTGGAACTGTTCATAATTCCCTCCACCTTGACTAAAGTCCCAAAGTATAATGCTGCCTCCACCGTGCCCCATAATGCTGCCTCCACCGTGCCCCATAATGCTGCCTCCACCGTGCTCCATAATGCTGCCTCCACCGTGCCCCATAATGCTGCCTCCACCGTGCTCCATAATGCTGCCTCCACCGTGCCCCATAATGCTGCCTCCACCGTGCTCCATAATGCTGCCTCCACCGTGCTCCATAATGCTGCCTCCACCGTGCCCCATAATGCTGCCTCCACCGTGCCCCATAATGCTGCCTCCACCGTGCCCCATAATGCTGCCTCCACCGTGCCCCATAATGCTGCCTCCACCGTGCTCCATAATGCTGCCTCCGCCATGCTCCATAATGCTGCCTCCACCGTGCTCCATAATGCTGCCTCCGCCATGCTACATAATGCTGCCTCCACCGTGCCCCATAATGCTGCCTCCACCGTGCTCCATAATGCTGCCTCCACCATTCTCCATAATGCTGCCACCACCGTGCCCCATAATGCTGCCTCCACCGTGCTCCATAATACTGCCTCCACCGTGCCCCATAATGCTGCCTCCACCGTGCTCCATAATGCTGCCTCCGCCGTGCTCCATAATGCTGCCTCCACCGTGCTCCATAATGCTGCCCCACCATACTCCATAATGCTGCCTCCGCCGTGCTCCATAATGCTGCCTCCACCGTGCTCCATAATGCTGCCTCCTCCGTGCTCCATAATGTTGCTTCCACCATGCTCAATAATGCTGCCCCTGCCATGCTCCATAATGCTGCCTCCCCCGTGCTCCATAATGTTGCTTCCACCATGCTCCATAATGCTGCCCCCGCCATGCTCCATAATGCTGCCTCCCCCGTGCTCCATAATGCTGCCTCCACCGTGCTCCATAATACTGCCCCCACCGTGCTCCATAATGCTGCCTCCTCCGTGCTCCATAATGTTGCTTCCACCATGCTCCATAATGCTGCCTCCCCTGTGCTCCATAATGCTGCCTCCCCTGTGCTCCATAATGCTGCCTTCACCGTGCTCCATAATGCTGCCCCACCATACTCCATAATGCTGCCTGCACCGTGCTCCATAATGCTGCCTCCACCGTGCTCCATAATGCTGCCTCCACCGTGCTCCATAATGCTGCCTCCACCGTGCTCCATAATGCTGCCTCCACCACGCTCCATAATGTTGCTTCCACCATGCTCCATAATGCTGCCCCCGCCATGCTCCATAATGCTGCCTCCTCCGTGCTCCATAATGTTGCTTCCACCATGCTCCATAATGCTGCCCCCGCCATGCTCCATAATGCTGCCCCCGCCATGCTCCATAATGCTGCCCCCGCCATGCTCCATAATGCTGCCTCTACCGTGCTCCATAATGCTGCCTGCACCGTGCTCCATAATGCTGCCTCCACCGTGCTCCATAATGCTGCCTCCACCGTGCTCCATAATGCTGCCCCCACCATGCTCCATAATGCTGCCCCCGCCGTGCTCCATAATGCTGCCTCCCCCGTGCTCCATAATGCTGCCTCCACCGTGCTCCATAATGCTGCCTCCCCCGTGCTCCATAATGCTGCCTCCACCATTCTAGATAATGCTGCCCCCGCCATGCTCCATAATGCTGCCTTCACCGTGCTCCATAATGCTGCCTCCACCATGCTCCATAATGCTGCCTCCACCATTCTCCATAATGCTGCCCCCACCATGCTCCATAATGCTGCCTCCACCGTGCTCCATAATGCTGCCTCCACCATGCTCCATAATGCTGCCTCCGCCATGCTCCATAATGCTGCCTCCACCGTGCCCCATAATGCTGCCTCCACCGTGCCCCATAATGCTGCCTCCACCATGCTCCATAATGCTGCCCCCGCCATGCTCCATAATGCTGCCTCCACCGTGCTCCATAATGCTGCCTCCACCGTGCCCCATAATGCTGCCTCCACCGTGCCCCATAATGCTGCCTCCACCGTGCTCCATAATGCTGCCTCCACCGTGCCCCATAATGCTGCCTCCACCGTGCTCCATAATGCTGCCTCCACCGTGCTCCATAATGCTGCCTCCACCGTGCCCCATAATGCTGCCTCCACCGTGCCCCATAATGCTGCCTCCACCGTGCCCCATAATGCTGCCTCCACCGTGCCCCATAATGCTGCCTCCACCGTGCCCCATAATGCTGCCTCCACCGTGCCCCATAATGCTGCCTCCACCGTGCTCCATAATGCTGCCTCCGCCATGCTCCATAATGCTGCCTCCACCGTGCTCCATAATGCTGCCTCCGCCATGCTACATAATGCTGCCTCCACCGTGCCCCATAATGCTGCCTCCACCGTGCTCCATAATGCTGCCTCCACCATTCTCCATAATGCTGCCACCACCGTGCCCCATAATGCTGCCTCCACCGTGCTCCATAATACTGCCTCCACCGTGCCCCATAATGCTGCCTCCACCGTGCTCCATAATGCTGCCTCCGCCGTGCTCCATAATGCTGCCTCCACCGTGCTCCATAATGCTGCCCCACCATACTCCATAATGCTGCCTCCGCCGTGCTCCATAATGCTGCCTCCACCGTGCTCCATAATGCTGCCTCCTCCGTGCTCCATAATGTTGCTTCCACCATGCTCAATAATGCTGCCCCCGCCATGCTCCATAATGCTGCCTCCCCCGTGCTCCATAATGTTGCTTCCACCATGCTCAATAATGCTGCCCCCGCCATGCTCCATAATGCTGCCTCCACCGTGCTCCATAATGCTGCCTCCTCCGTGCTCCATAATGTTGCTTCCACCATGCTCAATAATGCTGCCCCCGCCATGCTCCATAATGCTGCCTCCCCCGTGCTCCATAATGTTGCTTCCACCATGCTCCATAATGCTGCCCCCGCCATGCTCCATAATGCTGCCTCCACCGTGCTCCATAATGCTGCCTCCACCACGCTCCATAATGTTGCTTCCACCATGCTCCATAATGCTGCCCCCGCCATGCTCCATAATGCTGCCTTCTCCGTGCTCCATAATGTTGCTTCCACCATGCTCCATAATGCTGCCCCCGCCATGCTCCATAATGCTGCCCCCGCCATGCTCCATAATGCTGCCTCTACCGTGCTCCATAATGCTGCCTGCACCGTGCTCCATAATGCTGCCTCCACCGTGCTCCATAATGCTGCCTCCACCGTGCTCCATAATGCTGCCCCCACCATGCTCCATAATGCTGCCCCCGCCATGCTCCATAATTCTGCCTCCCCCGTGCTCCATAATGCTGCCTCCACCATGCTCCATAATGCTGCCTCCCCCGTGCTCCATAATGCTGCCTCCACCATTCTAGATAATGCTGCCCCCGCCATGCTCCATAATGCTGCCTTCACCGTGCTCCATAATGCTGCCTCCACCGTGCTCCATAATGCTGCCTCCACCATGCTCCATAATGCTGCCTCCACCATTCTCCATAATGCTGCCCCCACCATGCTCCATAATGCTGCCTCCACCGTGCTCCATAATGCTGCCTCCACCATGCTCCATAATGCTGCCTCCGCCATGCTCCATAATGCTGCCTCCACCGTGCCCCATAATGCTGCCTCCACCGTGCCCCATAATGCTGCCTCCACCATGCTCCATAATGCTGCCCCCGCCATGCTCCATAATGCTGCCTCCACCGTGCTCCATAATGCTGCCTCCACCGTGCCCCATAATGCTGCCTCCACCGTGCCCCATAATGCTGCCTCCACCGTGCTCCATAATGCTGCCTCCACCGTGCCCCATAATGCTGCCTCCACCGTGCTCCATAATGCTGCCTCCACCGTGCTCCATAATGCTGCCTCCACCGTGCTCCATAATGCTGCCTCCACCGTGCCCCATAATGCTGCCTCCACCGTGCCCCATAATGCTGCCTCCACCGTGCCCCATAATGCTGCCTCCACCGTGCCCCATAATGCTGCCTCCACCGTGCCCCATAATGCTGCCTCCACCGTGCCCCATAATGCTGCCTCCACCGTGCTCCATAATGCTGCCTCCGCCATGCTCCATAATGCTGCCTCCACCGTGCTCCATAATGCTGCCTCCGCCATGCTACATAATGCTGCCTCCACCGTGCCCCATAATGCTGCCTCCACCGTGCTCCATAATGCTGCCTCCACCATTCTCCATAATGCTGCCACCACCGTGCCCCATAATGCTGCCTCCACCGTGCTCCATAATACTGCCTCCACCGTGCCCCATAATGCTGCCTCCACCGTGCTCCATAATGCTGCCTCCGCCGTGCTCCATAATGCTGCCTCCACCGTGCTCCATAATGCTGCCCCACCATACTCCATAATGCTGCCTCCGCCGTGCTCCATAATGCTGCCTCCACCGTGCTCCATAATGCTGCCTCCTCCGTGCTCCATAATGTTGCTTCCACCATGCTCAATAATGCTGCCCCCGCCATGCTCCATAATGCTGCCTCCCCCGTGCTCCATAATGTTGCTTCCACCATGCTCCATAATGCTGCCCCCGCCATGCTCCATAATGCTGCCTCCCCCGTGCTCCATAATGCTGCCTCCACCGTGCTCCATAATACTGCCCCCACCGTGCTCCATAATGCTGCCTCCTCCGTGCTCCATAATGTTGCTTCCACCATGCTCCATAATGCTGCCTCCCCTGTGCTCCATAATGCTGCCTTCACCGTGCTCCATAATGCTGCCCCACCATACTCCATAATGCTGCCTGCACCGTGCTCCATAATGCTGCCTCCACCGTGCTCCATAATGCTGCCTCCACCGTGCTCCATAATGCTGCCTCCACCGTGCTCCATAATGCTGCCTCCACCACGCTCCATAATGTTGCTTCCACCATGCTCCATAATGCTGCCCCCGCCATGCTCCATAATGCTGCCTCCTCCGTGCTCCATAATGTTGCTTCCACCATGCTCCATAATGCTGCCCCCGCCATGCTCCATAATGCTGCCCCCGCCATGCTCCATAATGCTGCCCCCGCCATGCTCCATAATGCTGCCTCTACCGTGCTCCATAATGCTGCCTGCACCGTGCTCCATAATGCTGCCTCCACCGTGCTCCATAATGCTGCCTCCACCGTGCTCCATAATGCTGCCCCCACCATGCTCCATAATGCTGCCCCCGCCATGCTCCATAATGCTGCCTCCCCCGTGCTCCATAATGCTGCCTCCACCATGCTCCATAATGCTGCCTCCCCCGTGCTCCATAATGCTGCCTCCACCATTCTAGATAATGCTGCCCCCGCCATGCTCCATAATGCTGCCTTCACCGTGCTCCATAATGCTGCCTCCACCGTGCTCCATAATGCTGCCTCCACCATGCTCCATAATGCTGCCTCCACCATTCTCCATAATGCTGCCCCCACCATGCTCCATAATGCTGCCTCCACCGTGCTCCATAATGCTGCCTCCACCATGCTCCATAATGCTGCCTCCGCCATGCTCCATAATGCTGCCTCCACCGTGCCCCATAATGCTGCCTCCACCGTGCCCCATAATGCTGCCTCCACCATGCTCCATAATGCTGCCCCCGCCATGCTCCATAATGCTGCCTCCACCGTGCTCCATAATGCTGCCTCCACCATGCTTCACTATGGGGATGGTGTACTTTTGGTGATGTGCAGTGTTGGCTTTGTGACAAACATACCTTTTGGAGTTATGGCCAAAAAGTTCCACCTCGGTCTCATCAGACATAACACGTTTTCACACATGCTTTCGGCAGACTTGATGGAGGTCTTGGTATAACATAGCCAGGCTTAGATGTTTTTCTTTGTTAGAAAAGGCTTCCGTCTTGCCCCCTACCCCACAGCCCAGATATATGACGAATACGGGAGATTGTTGTCACATGCTCTACACAACCAGTACCTTCCAGAAAGTCCTGAGCTCCTTTATTGTTGCTGTAGGCCTCTTGGTGGCCTCCCGGACCAATTTTCGTCTTGTTTTTTCATCAAGTTTTGAGGGCCGTCCCGTTCTTGGTAATGTCACTGTTGTGCCAAATGTAATCCACTTCTTGATGACGTCTTCACTCTGTTCCATAGTATATCTAATGTCTTAGAAATTCATTGGTGCCCTTCTCCTGACTGATGCCTTTCAACAATCACATCCCTTTGATGTGGTGTAAGCTCTTTACAGACCACGGCTTTTACTGTCACATGCAACAAAGAAAATGTCAGGAAAATCCTAATAGAAGAGCTGAACTTTATATGGGGTCACTCAGAAACACTATAATTAATGGCAGCTGTGTACTGACTACTATTTACCATGAGCTTAAATGTGATTGGCTAATTCTGAACACAACCAGATCCCCAATTATAAGAGGGTGTTCACACTTATGCAACCACATTATTTTTGTTTTTTATTTTTCCCCTCTAAATGATTTCAGTTTGTTTTTCAATGGAATTGTACAGATTATGGGTCACATTAAGGGTGGAAAACGTTCTGAAATGATTCATCTTGTACTGATTTCGTAACATGACAAAAACCTGGCATTTTAACAGGGGTGTGTAGACTTTTTATATCCACTGTAAATAGTGTTACTCCAAAATATCTTACATGTGTTTAAACTTCCTGAAGTCTCAATGCTTCATGATTCCGGCCATTGTCTCCCCCCATCGTCCATCCATGCACAAAGGTTATGTTTTCCATTGATCTGGATACTGATTGATTTCAGTTTGCAATTATTTTTCTTGGAATCTTCAGGATTCTCAAAAGTTTTTCCTAACACCAAATTCCAATACAACTCCTGTCCTGATGTTTAGTTTCCATCCATCACGTCTATAAGAAAACATAGTCTCCATAGTCTGGTCGGTGGTCAACTTTATCTTATAGACCATGTGAAGACCTTCTAGAGAACTTCCATTTTTATTTGTCTGCATGACAATAATAACAATTCATTTTCCACAATTGGCATTAAAAAAACGAGATCAAAACACTCCACCATGGTAACCCAGTGACTTGGGTCTTCTGCCATGTACCTCGTGTCTCCACACGTATCAAGGGAGCAGTTCTCTGGAGATCTATGCCAGCCACGCTCTGGTCAGCCCAATGTCCAACTCAACCACCACCGGCACGGGAATTCAAGTGCTCAGTGACTTATGAGAAGAGATCACTGCTCCTTGATTCCAGTCTTTGGAGAACTCAACACCCCATCAGGCCTGCAGCGTCCGCCATACAAGTCATTTCCACATTATACAAGATGCTGATGGCGGCTCAATACTGAGAGTGATTGTTTTTATGTCTCGCTGTGGATTGGGAGATATTTTTACCCTCGGATATTGATTGTGTTGTCACATTTATCTGAGGAAGAGCCTGGAGATAGAGAAAAAAAAAATCCCTGGAAACAGAAATAATTACCAACAACCACAAAAAGACATCAACATGGCAACCGTAATGTAATAAGATATAATATAATTGACTGTAATGTAATAAAATACAACATAATAGAATATAAAATATGATGAAACGTAAATATAACACAATACGATTAAACTCCAACACCTGATGTACCGGAAATCGTGATAATCTGACATGGGACAAAAAACATCCAATGCCAGATCATAAAAAGAGTTCCATGTCAGATTAAGAGGAATTAGCCTGATAATCCAGCACTTTACGTGATGAGCAGCAGGTCCTGGACACCTCCATAATAGTCCTCACCTTCCGGAAACTCCAAATCACAACAGGCCCTGACACTGCTACTAACATCATGGAGCTGTCTGGAGTCAAATCCGTCGTCTGATCCTGAATTTCTGATAATCCGGCACCTCTATGGTGTTATGATTCTGGATTATCAGAACACTATAGTCTAGTAGACCCGTTTATAATGTCTCTGCGCCATTTGGCAGGTTTCCTCCCTCGTTACGTCTCCTCGCACTCTCAATGAGACTTCACAGGAACCTGAATGGCTTTGATCAGCTCTCTGGACCCTTCAGATGCTCTCACGTTCCCTCTTATTCACGCACCATAAACCCGCACGGCTTCCATCTTACCATATTATATAATCCTTGTCTCTTGGCACCGAGAATTAACTCTTTCTAGTATATATTATATACTGAACTGTGTAAATCTCAGGAGGTTCTTCTGGGACCTTCTGTATCTCCTGGTTGACATGTTTCTAGATCGTTGCGCTAATTTTGAAACCCTGGGAAGATTTGTCGCTGTCCCAAGTCTTCTCCATGTGGAGATAGTGGATCTCCCTGAGGTTCCAAGGAGTCCAGAGCCTTAGATATGGAGTCCAGACACAAATACATGGAGTCCGAAACCTTAGATATGGGATCCGAACACTTAGAAATGGAGTCCAGAGCCTTAGACATTTATCCCGGACCCTTAGACATGGAGTATGGAGCCTTACACAAGGAATCTGAAACCTTAGACATGGAGGCCAGAGCCTAAGATGTGGAGTCCGGAGTCTTAGACATGGAGTCCGGAGGTGCTGTGATTCAGTGTACGGGGACAGATACTTATGGATGTTATTGTGTCACGTGATCACTCCGGTTCTCTTTATAAACTGATAATAATAAGCGACATCAGGAAGGGGGTGAATACTTCTGCACCGCACTGCATGAGCTCCCCATATAATATTCTATCATGTAATATACATATTATATACGTCAGTCTCTGGCTCTTATCAGCAAGTGTCATGAGCAGGAATCTCAAGTGGGCAAATATTAGGCATCTCGCAGGCGGTGGCTTCCAGGAGGAGACCAGCTTTGATTTATGTTTGTCTTGGCCCTTTCACTGTGATTTACGACTTCATTATTCCAAGTGGGAGACGAGGAGTGCCGGATGAAGTGAGGGACGTCAGCGCGGACATTCCAGACCCTCAATCAGCCACCCTGTCATGTTTTCTCCACACATGTGCCCGGATGATGTCATATATAGACTGATGACCTGATATTATATGGTGCCAGGGCAGCCGCCAGTATATACCAATATCATAGACTAATACATAGTAATTGGTGGCGGTGCGGCGCTACACTGTGACTTTTCTATGCACTCTAGTCAGGTCAGATGGAAAATATTGGAACTTCTCATATCCTGGTGTCCAGTAGTGTGGTATGCCCAGAGCCAGTCTGCACCTGGTAAAGCCGGGTAGATGCCACCAGGACAGTCACTTGTCAAGAAAATGCACCACAATTTAGAGTAGGGTGGTGGGTCTAAACGGGCAGGTCCATTGTGACTCATCCATGGGCCCTCATAAGCCTAGAGCCAGCCTTCATTCCTCAGATTGTAGGGGGAGGGGCGGTTTCTGATATATATTGGTTTCTGCTCAGGGATCTCTCCCTATGGGTGTTGACCAGCGTGGAGGGAGGGGTCCCAATATGATGTTATGATTTTGTTCTGGGGCCCTAGTAAGTCCAGGGCACATGCCACGTATTTCTATAGCATTTGTAGGTGTTGATCATTGGATTCTGCGGTGGAGTTGCGTGACCGCTGCCCCCGGGCTCATCCTGCGATGTCAGTGTCCTGTGGAGGACCCCCGGTTATGCACTGACCGATCCGCCTGACTAGCTCCTCTTTACTATTTCAGTCTTGTGCTCGGTCTATGAGGAATCCGCTCCCCTTCTCTCATGTATTTGGGGGGGGGGGGGGGGGGGGGGTAAGTAAATCTGCCCCGTTGTGTAATGAAAAAATCTGTAACTTTCCAACGTTGGAAATTTTTTTGAGCGTGAATGAAACGATTTGCGCCAGTTTTGTGGTATGAAAACGTCATATTTGCATGAACATTTGTAACATTTCTCTCCACTTGTCAGTGCCTAGGGAAAAGGGCGGGGTTAACCGGGATGGGCGTGGCCAAAAACTTTCCAATATATTTATTATTACGAAATACAGATAATGGCGCAAATATTATGCCAACGGCAAGTGTAGATTTCATTTCCTACCTTTGCATCAGTCCCCGTTGCGCCATATTTATTAAGAGGCGGCGGCTTTTATTACATTTGACACATTTTAGTCCAACGGATTCAGTTGAAGAAGAAACGATAGTCTTAATAATCTCCCCTATGTGTTTCAGCTTTCTAAGCATTTTCAGGATCTTTTCTTGCTGTCATTGAATGGGAACATTTATTGTTTGCATTTGGGGACTGAAAACCTGTCCTAACCTAGTCCTGCTCACACAGATGAGGGTTTGTTACAATTGTATCCAGTTCGGAGATTGCTCTGTGAGCCCCAGGCTGCACTCATACTGATACTTCCAGGGCTCCAGCAGAGATCTTACATTTATTTACAGAAGACGGGATGAGGGGAACCATTAAATGTCTAACATGACAGAACCTGCGAGAAAGGGTTAAACGGGTTGTCCTGACATAACTGGCGGGCGCCTCCCAGGACCATTGTGTGTGGGATGCCATCCATTGTGCATGTCATGCTCCTGCCAGGACGGGGTTAACTGCGCCTTTTCCCAGGGGGCATGATTGAAAGGAAATCGCTTCCCATTAAGATCTGGCGGATTGGACGTCTTCCAGATTCAATTGTTTCACCTTTAGACCTTTTTTCTTTTCTTTATGACAACTTTGTGAAGTCCTGGCAGAGGCCGGGCCCGTGAGTGGCACATCCTGAACCTGACTCTTCAAGGGATAAAGAACTCTCTGCCCGGACCCCTGTAGTCCCCCCCCCCCCCATTAAGAAATCACTTATAAGATAACTCTCTGAGTACAGATAATGTAGTAGTGTTACCTGCAGTCCTATGTAACACCACAGATAACACAGTGATAACTCTCTGAGTACAGATAATGTAGTAAATGTCACCTGCAGTCCTATGTAACACCACAGATAACACAGTGATAACTCTCTGAGTACAGATAATGTAGTAGTGTTACCTGCAGTCCTATGTAACACCACAGATAACACAGTGATAACTCTCTGAATACAGATAATGTAGTAGTGTTACCTGCAGTCCTATGTAACACCAGAAATAACACAGTGATAAATCTCTGAGTACAGATAACGTAGTAGACGTTACCTGCAGTCCTATGTAACACCACAGATAACACAGTGATAACTCTCTGAGTACAGATAATGTAGTAGTGTTACCTGCAGTCCTATGTAACACCACAGATAACACAGTGATAACTGTCTGAGCACAGATAATGTAGTAGATGTTACCTGCAGTCCTATGTACACCACAGATAACAGTGATAACTCTCTGAGTACAGATAATGTAGTAGTGTTACCTGCAGTCCTATGTAACACCACAGATAACACAGTGATAACTCTCTGAGTACAGATAATGTAGTAGATGTTACCTGCAGTCCTATGTAACACCACAGATAATAGTGATAACTCTCTGAGTACAGATAATGTAGTGGATGTTACCTGCAGTCCTATGTAACACCACAGATAACACAGTGATAACTATCTGAGTACAGATAATGTAGTAGATGTTACCTGCAGTCCTATGTAACACCACAGATAACACAGTGATAACTCTCTGAGTACAGATAATGTGGTTGATGTTACCTGCAGTCCTATGTAACACCACAGATAACAGTGATAACTCTCTGATTACAGATAATGTAATAGATGTTACCTGCAGTCCTATGTAACACCACAGATTACAGTGATAACTCTCTGAGTACAGATAATGTAGTAGATGTTCCCTGCAGTCCTATGTAACACCACAGATTACAGTGATATCTCTCTGAGTGCAGATAATGTAGTAGAGGTCACCTGCAGTCCTATGTAACACCACAGATAACACAGTGATAACTCTCTGAGTACAGATAATGTAGTAGATGTTACCTGCAGTCCTATGTAACACCACAGATAACACAGTGATAACTCTCTGATTACAGATAATGTAGTGGATGCTACCTGCAGTCCTATGTGACACCACAGATAACACAGTGATAACTCTCTGAGTACAGATAATGTAGTAGATGTTACCTGCAGTCCTATGTAACACCACAGATAACACAGGGATAACTCTCTGAGTACAGATAATGTAGTAGATGTTACCTGCAGTCCTATGTAACACCACAGATAACACAGTGATAACTCTGAGTACAAAAAATGTAGTAGTGTTTCCTGCAGTCCTATGTAACACCACAGATAACACAGTGATAACTCTCTGAGAACATATAATGTAGTAGATGTTACCTGCAGTCCTATGTAACACCACAGATAACACAGTGATAGCTCTCTGAGTACAGATAATGTAGTAGAGGTCACCTGCAGTCCTATGTAACACCACAGATAACACAGTGATAACTCTCTGAGTAGAGATAATGTAGTGGATGTTACCTGCAGTCCTATGTAACACCACAGATAACACAGTGATAACTCTCTGAGTACAGATAATGTAGTCGTTTTACCTGCAGTCCTATGTAACGCCACAGATAACACAGTGATAACTCTCTGAGTACAGATAATGTAGTAGATGTTACCTGCAGTCCTATGTGACACCACAGATAACACAGTGATAACTCTCTGAGTACAGATAATGTAGTAGATGTTACCTGCAGTCCTATGTACACCACAGATAACAGTGATAACTCTCTGAGTACAGATAATGTAGAAGATGTTACCTGCAGTCCTATGTAACACCACAGATAACAGTGATAACTCTCTGATTACAGATAATTTAATAGATGTTACCTGCAGTCCTATGTAACACCACAGATAACACAGTGATAACTCTCTGAGTACAGATAATGTAATAGATGTTACCTGCAGTCCTATGTAACACCACAGATAACACAGTGATAACTCTCTGAGTACAGATAATGTAGTAGATGTTACCTGCAGTCCTATGTGACACCACAGATAACACAGTGATAACTCTCTGAGTACAGATAATGTAGTAGATGTTACCTGCAGTCCTATGTAACACCACAGATAACACAGTGATAACTCTGAGTACAAAAAATGTAGTAGTGTTTCCTGCAGTCCTATGTAACACCACAGATAACACAGTGATAACTCTCTGAGAACATATAATGTAGTAGATGTTACCTGCAGTCCTATGTAACACCACAGATAACACAGTGATAGCTCTCTGAGTACAGATAATGTAGTAGAGGTCACCTGCAGTCCTATGTAACACCACCGATAACACAGTGATAACTCTCTGAGTAGAGATAATGTAGTGGATGTTACCTGCAGTCCTATGTAACACCACAGATAACACAGTGATAACTCTCTGAGTACAGATAATGTAGTAGTTTTACCTGCAGTCCTATGTAACGCCACAGATAACACAGTGATAACTCTCTGAGTACAGATAATGTAGTAGATGTTACCTGCAGTCCTATGTAACACCACAGATAACACAGTGATAACTCTCTGAGTACAGATAATGTAGTCGTTTTACCTGCAGTCCTATGTAACGCCACAGATAACACAGTGATAACTCTCTGAGTACAGATAATGTAGTAGATGTTACCTGCAGTCCTATGTAACACCACAGATAACACAGGGATAACTCTCTGAGTACAGATAATGTAGTAGATGTTACCTGCAGTCCTATGTAACACCACAGATAACACAGTGATAACTCTCTGAGTACAGATAATGTAGTCGTTTTACCTGCAGTCCTATGTAACGCCACAGATAACACAGTGATAACTCTCTGAGTACAGATAATGTAGTAGATGTTACCTGCAGTCCTATGAAACACCACAGATAACACAGGGATAACTCTCTGACTACAGATAATGTAGTAGATGTTACCTGCAGTCCTATGTAACACCACAGATAACACAGTGATAACTCTCTGAGTACAGATAATATAGTAGATGTTACCTGCAGTCCTATGTAACACCACAGATAACACAGTGATAACTCTCTGAGTACAGATAATGTAGTAGATGTTACCTGCAGTCCTATGTAACACCACAGATAACACAGTGATAACTCTCTGAGTACAGATAATATAGTAGTGTTACCTGCAGTCCTATGTAACACCACAGATAACACAGTGATAACTCTCTGAGTACAGATAATGTAGTAGTATTACCTGCAGTCCTATGTAACACCACAGATAACACAGTGATAACTCTCTGAGTACAGATAATGTAGTAGATGTTACCTTCAGTCCTATGTAACACCACAGATAACACAGTGATAACTCTCTGAGTACAGATAATATAGTAGATGTTACCTGCAGTCCTATGTAACACCACAGATAACACAGTGATAACTCTCTGAGTACAGATAATGTAGTCGTTTTACCTGCAGTCCTATGTAACGCCACAGATAACACAGTGATAACTCTCTGAGTACAGATAATGTAGTAGATGTTACCTGCAGTCCTATGAAACACCACAGATAACACAGGGATAACTCTCTGACTACAGATAATGTAGTAGATGTTACCTGCAGTCCTATGTAACACCACAGATAACACAGTGATAACTCTCTGAGTACAGATAATGTAGTATTATTACCTGCAGTCCTATGTAACACCACAGATAACACACGGTGACAACTCTCTGAGTACTGGTTGTGCAGTAGATGTTACCTGCAGTCCTATGTAACGCCACAGATAACACAGTGATAACTCTCTGAGTACAGATAATGTAGTAGATGTTACCTGCAGTCCTATGTAACACCACAAATAACACAGTGATAAATCTCTGAGTACAGATAACGTAGTATATGTTACCTGCAGTCCTATGTAACACCACAGATAACACAGTGATAACTCTCTGAGTACAGATAATGTAGTAGTGTTACCTGCAGTCCTATGTAACACCACAGATAACACAGTGATAACTGTCTGAGCACAGATAATGTAGTAGATGTTACCTGCAGTCCTATGTACCACACAGATAACAGTGATAACTCTCTGAGTACAGATAATGTAGTAGATGTTACCTGCAGTCCTATGTAACACCACAGATAACAGTGATAACTCTCTGATTACAGATAATGTAATAGATGTTACCTGCAGTCCTATGTAACACCACAGATAACACAGTGATAACTCTCTGAGTACAGATAATGTAGTAGATGTTACCTGCAGTCCTATGTAACACCACAGATAACACAGGGATAACTCTCTGAGTACAGATAATGTAGTAGATGTTACCTGCAGTCCTATGTAACACCACAGATAACACAGTGATAACTCTGAGTACAAAAAATGTAGTAGTGTTTCCTGCAGTCCTATATAACACCACAGATAACACAGTGATAACTCTCTGAGAACATATAATGTAGTAGATGTTACCTGCAGTCCTATGTAACACCACAGATAACACAGTGATAGCTCTCTGAGTACAGATAATGTAGTAGAGGTCACCTGCAGTCCTATGTAACACCACAGATAACACAGTGATAACTCTCTGAGTAGAGATAATGTAGTGGATGTTACCTGCAGTCCTATGTAACACCACAGATAACACAGTGATAACTCTCTGAGTACAGATAATGTAGTCGTTTTACCTGCAGTCCTATGTAACGCCACAGATAACACAGTGATAACTCTCTGAGTACAGATAATGTAGTAGATGTTACCTGCAGTCCTATGTGACACCACAGATAACACAGTGATAACTCTCTGAGTACAGATAATGTAGTAGATGTTACCTGCAGTCCTATGTACACCACAGATAACAGTGATAACTCTCTGAGTACAGATAATGTAGTAGATGTTACCTGCAGTCCTATGTAACACCACAGATAACAGTGATAACTCTCTGATTACAGATAATTTAATAGATGTTACCCGCAGTCCTATGTAACACCACAGATAACACAGTGATAACTCTCTGAGTACAGATAATGTAATAGATGTTACCTGCAGTCCTATGTAACACCACAGATAACACAGTGATAACTCTCTGAGTACAGATAATGTAGTAGATGTTACCTGCAGTCCTATGTGACACCACAGATAACACAGTGATAACTCTCTGAGTACAGATAATGTAGTAGATGTTACCTGCAGTCCTATGTAACACCACAGATAACACAGGGATAACTCTCTGAGTACAGATAATGTAGTAGATGTTACCTGCAGTCCTATGTAACACCACAGATAACACAGTGATAACTCTGAGTACAAAAAATGTAGTAGTGTTTCCTGCAGTCCTATGTAACACCACAGATAACACAGTGATAACTCTCTGAGAACATATAATGTAGTAGATGTTACCTGCAGTCCTATGTAACACCACAGATAACACAGTGATAGCTCTCTGAGTACAGATAATGTAGTAGAGGTCACCTGCAGTCCTATGTAACACCACAGATAACACAGTGATAACTCTCTGAGTAGAGATAATGTAGTGGATGTTACCTGCAGTCCTATGTAACACCACAGATAACACAGTGATAACTCTCTGAGTACAGATAATGTAGTCGTTTTACCTGCAGTCCTATGTAACGCCACAGATAACACAGTGATAACTCTCTGAGTACAGATACTGTAGTAGATGTTACCTGCAGTCCTATGTAACACCACAGATAACACAGTGATAACTCTCTGAGTACAGATAATGTAGTCGTTTTACCTGCAGTCCTATGTAACGCCACAGATAACACAGTGATAACTCTCTGAGTACAGATAATGTAGTAGATGTTACCTGCAGTCCTATGAAACACCACAGATAACACAGGGATAACTCTCTGACTACAGATAATGTAGTAGATGTTACCTGCAGTCCTATGTAACACCACAGATAACACAGTGATAACTCTCTGAGTACAGATAATATAGTAGATGTTACCTGCAGTCCTATGTAACACCACAGATAACACAGTGATAACTCTCTGAGTACAGATAATGTAGTAGATGTTACCTGCAGTCCTATGTAACACCACAGATAACACAGTGATAACTCTCTGAGTACAGATAATATAGTAGTGTTACCTGCAGTCCTATGTAACACCACAGATAACACAGTGATAACTCTCTGAGTACAGATAATGTAGTAGTATTACCTGCAGTCCTATGTAACACCACAGATAACACAGTGATAACTCTCTGAGTACAGATAATGTAGTAGATGTTACCTTCAGTCCTATGTAACACCACAGATAACACAGTGATAACTCTCTGAGTACAGATAATATAGTAGATGTTACCTGCAGTCCTATGTAACACCACAGATAACACAGTGAAAACTCTCTGAGTACAGATAATGTAGTCGTTTTACCTGCAGTCCTATGTAACGCCACAGATAACACAGTGATAACTCTCTGAGTACAGATAATGTAGTAGATGTTACCTCCAGTCCTATGAAACACCACAGATAACACAGGGATAACTCTCTGACTACAGATAATGTAGTAGATGTTACCTGCAGTCCTATGTAACACCACAGATAACACAGTGATAACTCTCTGAGTACAGATAATATAGTAGATGTTACCTGCAGTCCTATGTAACACCACAGATAACACAGTGATAACTCTCTGAGTACAGATAATGTAGTAGATGTTACCTGCAGTCCTATGTAACACCACAGATAACACAGTGATAACTCTCTGAGTACAGATAATATAGTAGTGTTACCTGCAGTCCTATGTAACACCACAGATAACACAGTGATAACTCTCTGAGTACAGATAATGTAGTAGTATTACCTGCAGTCCTATGTAACACCACAGATAACACAGTGATAACTCTCTGAGTACAGATAATGTAGTAGATGTTACCTTCAGTCCTATGTAACACCACAGATAACACAGTGATAACTCTCTGAGTACAGATAATATAGTAGATGTTACCTGCAGTCCTATGTAACACCACAGATAACACAGTGATAACTCTCTGAGTACAGATAATGTAGTCGTTTTACCTGCAGTCCTATGTAACGCCACAGATAACACAGTGATAACTCTCTGAGTACAGATAATGTAGTAGATGTTACCTGCAGTCCTATGAAACACCACAGATAACACAGGGATAACTCTCTGACTACAGATAATGTAGTAGATGTTACCTGCAGTCCTATGTAACACCACAGATAACACAGTGATAACTCTCTGAGTACAGATAATATAGTAGATGTTACCTGCAGTCCTATGTAACACCACAGATAACACAGTGATAACTCTCTGAGTACAGATAATGTAGTAGATGTTACCTGCAGTCCTATGTAACACCACAGATAACACAGTGATAACTCTCTGAGTACAGATAATATAGTAGTGTTACCTGCAGTCCTATGTAACACCACAGATAACACAGTGATAACTCTCTGAGTACAGATAATGTAGTAGATGTTACCTGCAGTCCTATGTAACACCACAGATAACACAGTGATAACTCTCTGATTACAGATAATGTAGTGGATGTTACCTGCAGTCCTATGTGACACCACAGATAACACAGTGATAACTCTCTGAGTACAGATAATGTAGTAGATGTTACCTGCAGTCCTATGTAACACCACAGATAACACAGGGATAACTCTCTGAGTACAGATAATGTAGTAGATGTTACCTGCAGTCCTATGTAACACCACAGATAACACAGTGATAACTCTGAGTACAAAAAATGTAGTAGTGTTTCCTGCAGTCCTATGTAACACCACAGATAACACAGTGATAACTCTCTGAGAACATATAATGTAGTAGATGTTACCTGCAGTCCTATGTAACACCACAGATAACACAGTGATAGCTCTCTGAGTACAGATAATGTAGTAGAGGTCACCTGCAGTCCTATGTAACACCACAGATAACACAGTGATAACTCTCTGAGTAGAGATAATGTAGTGGATGTTACCTGCAGTCCTATGTAACACCACAGATAACACAGTGATAACTCTCTGAGTACAGATAATGTAGTCGTTTTACCTGCAGTCCTATGTAACGCCACAGATAACACAGTGATAACTCTCTGAGTACAGATAATGTAGTAGATGTTACCTGCAGTCCTATGTGACACCACAGATAACACAGTGATAACTCTCTGAGTACAGATAATGTAGTAGATGTTACCTGCAGTCCTATGTACACCACAGATAACAGTGATAACTCTCTGAGTACAGATAATGTAGAAGATGTTACCTGAAGTCCTATGTAACACCACAGATAACAGTGATAACTCTCTGATTACAGATAATTTAATAGATGTTACCTGCAGTCCTATGTAACACCACAGATAACACAGTGATAACTCTCTGAGTACAGATAATGTAATAGATGTTACCTGCAGTCCTATGTAACACCACAGATAACACAGTGATAACTCTCTGAGTACAGATAATGTAGTAGATGTTACCTGCAGTCCTATGTAACACCACAGATAACACAGGGATAACTCTCTGAGAACAGACAATGTAGTAGATGTTACCTGCAGTCCTATGTGACACCACAGATAACACAGTGATAACTCTCTGAGTACAGATAATGTAGTAGATGTTACCTGCAGTCCTATGTAACACCACAGATAACACAGGGATAACTCTCTGAGTACAGATAATGTAGTAGATGTTACCTGCAGTCCTATGTAACACCACAGATAACACAGTGATAACTCTGAGTACAAAAAATGTAGTAGTGTTTCCTGCAGTCCTATGTAACACCACAGATAACACAGTGATAACTCTCTGAGAACATATAATGTAGTAGATGTTACCTGCAGTCCTATGTAACACCACAGATAACACAGTGATAGCTCTCTGAGTACAGATAATGTAGTAGAGGTCACCTGCAGTCCTATGTAACACCACCGATAACACAGTGATAACTCTCTGAGTAGAGATAATGTAGTGGATGTTACCTGCAGTCCTATGTAACACCACAGATAACACAGTGATAACTCTCTGAGTACAGATAATGTAGTTGTTTTACCTGCAGTCCTATGTAACGCCACAGATAACACAGTGATAACTCTCTGAGTACAGATAATGTAGTAGATGTTACCTGCAGTCCTATGTAACACCACAGATAACACAGTGATAACTCTCTGAGTACAGATAATGTAGTCGTTTTACCTGCAGTCCTATGTAACGCCACAGATAACACAGTGATAACTCTCTGAGTACAGATAATGTAGTAGATGTTACCTGCAGTCTATGTAACACCACAGATAACACAGGGATAACTCTCTGAGTACAGATAATGTAGTAGATGTTACCTGCAGTCCTATGTAACACCACAGATAACACAGTGATAACTCTCTGAGTACAGATAATGTAGTCGTTTTACCTGCAGTCCTATGTAACGCCACAGATAACACAGTGATAACTCTCTGAGTACAGATAATGTAGTAGATGTTACCTGCAGTCCTATGAAACACCACAGATAACACAGGGATAACTCTCTGACTACAGATAATGTAGTAGATGTTACCTGCAGTCCTATGTAACACCACAGATAACACAGTGATAACTCTCTGAGTACAGATAATATAGTAGATGTTACCTGCAGTCCTATGTAACACCACAGATAACACAGTGATAACTCTCTGAGTACAGATAATGTAGTAGATGTTACCTGCAGTCCTATGTAACACCACAGATAACACAGTGATAACTCTCTGAGTACAGATAATATAGTAGTGTTACCTGCAGTCCTATGTAACACCACAGATAACACAGTGATAACTCTCTGAGTACAGATAATGTAGTAGTATTACCTGCAGTCCTATGTACACCACAGATAACACAGTGATAACTCTCTGAGTACAGATAATGTAGTAGATGTTACCTGCAGTCCTATGTAACACCACAGATAACACAGGGATAACTCTCTGAGAACAGACAATGTAGTAGATGTTACCTGCAGTCCTATGTGACACCACAGATAACACAGTGATAACTCTCTGAGTACAGATAATGTAGTAGATGTTACCTGCAGTCCTATGTAACACCACAGATAACACAGGGATAACTCTCTGAGTACAGATAATGTAGTAGATGTTACCTGCAGTCCTATGTAACACCACAGATAACACAGTGATAACTCTGAGTACAAAAAAATGTAGTAGTGTTTCCTGCAGTCCTATGTAACACCACAGATAACACAGTGATAACTCTCTGAGAACATATAATGTAGTAGATGTTACCTGCAGTCCTATGTAACACCACAGATAACACAGTGATAGCTCTCTGAGTACAGATAATGTAGTAGAGGTCACCTGCAGTCCTATGTAACACCACCGATAACACAGTGATAACTCTCTGAGTAGAGATAATGTAGTGGATGTTACCTGCAGTCCTATGTAACACCACAGATAACACAGTGATAACTCTCTGAGTACAGATAATGTAGTCGTTTTACCTGCAGTCCTATGTAACGCCACAGATAACACAGTGATAACTCTCTGAGTACAGATAATGTAGTAGATGTTACCTGCAGTCCTATGTAACACCACAGATAACACAGTGATAACTCTCTGAGTACAGATAATGTAGTCGTTTTACCTGCAGTCCTATGTAACGCCACAGATAACACAGTGATAACTCTCTGAGTACAGATAATGTAGTAGATGTTACCTGCAGTCCTATGTAACACCACAGATAACACAGTGATAACTCTCTGAGTACAGATAATGTAGTCGTTTTACCTGCAGTCCTATGTAACGCCACAGATAACACAGTGATAACTCTCTGAGTACAGATAATGTAGTAGATGTTACCTGCAGTCCTATGTGACACCACAGATAACACAGTGATAACTCTCTGAGTACAGATAATGTAGTCTTTTACCTGCAGTCCTATGTAACGCCACAGATAACACAGTGATAACTCTCTGAGTACAGATAATGTAGTAGATGTTACCTGCAGTCCTATGTAACACCACAGATAACAGTGATACCTCTCTGATTACAGATAATTTAATAGATGTTACCCGCAGTCCTATGTAACACCACAGATAACACAGTGATAACTCTCTGAGTACAGATAATGTAATAGATGTTACCTGCAGTCCTATGTAACACCACAGATAACACAGTGATAACTCTCTGAGTACAGATAATGTAGTAGATGTTACCTGCAGTCCTATGTGACACCACAGATAACACAGTGATAACTCTCTGAGTACAGATAATGTAGTAGATGTTACCTGCAGTCCTATGTAACACCACAGATAACACAGGGATAACTCTCTGAGTACAGATAATGTAGTAGATGTTACCTGCAGTCCTATGTAACACCACAGATAACACAGTGATAACTCTGAGTACAAAAAATGTAGTAGTGTTTCCTGCAGTCCTATGTAACACCACAGATAACACAGTGATAACTCTCTGAGTACAGATAATATAGTAGATGTTACCTGCAGTCCTATGTAACACCACAGATAACACAGTGATAACTCTCTGAGTACAGATAATGTAGTAGATGTTACCTGCAGTCCTATGTAACACCACAGATAACACAGTGATAACTCTCTGAGTACAGATAATATAGTAGTGTTACCTGCAGTCCTATGTAACACCACAGATAACACAGTGATAACTCTCTGAGTACAGATAATGTAGTAGTATTACCTGCAGTCCTATGTAACACCACAGATAACACAGTGATAACTCTCTGAGTACAGATAATGTAGTAGATGTTACCTTCAGTCCTATGTAACACCACAGATAACACAGTGATAACTCTCTGAGTACAGATAATATAGTAGATGTTACCTGCAGTCCTATGTAACACCACAGATAACACAGTGAAAACTCTCTGAGTACAGATAATGTAGTCGTTTTACCTGCAGTCCTATGTAACGCCACAGATAACACAGTGATAACTCTCTGAGTACAGATAATGTAGTAGATGTTACCTCCAGTCCTATGAAACACCACAGATAACACAGGGATAACTCTCTGACTACAGATAATGTAGTAGATGTTACCTGCAGTCCTATGTAACACCACAGATAACACAGTGATAACTCTCTGAGTACAGATAATATAGTAGATGTTACCTGCAGTCCTATGTAACACCACAGATAACACAGTGATAACTCTGAGTACAGATAATGTAGTAGATGTTACCTGCAGTCCTATGTAACACCACAGATAACACAGTGATAACTCTCTGAGTACAGATAATATAGTAGTGTTACCTGCAGTCCTATGTAACACCACAGATAACACAGTGATAACTCTCTGAGTACAGATAATGTAGTAGTATTACCTGCAGTCCTATGTAACACCACAGATAACACAGTGATAACTCTCTGAGTACAGATAATGTAGTAGATGTTACCTTCAGTCCTATGTAACACCACAGATAACACAGTGATAACTCTCTGAGTACAGATAATATAGTAGATGTTACCTGCAGTCCTATGTAACACCACAGATAACACAGTGATAACTCTCTGAGTACAGATAATGTAGTCGTTTTACCTGCAGTCCTATGTAACGCCACAGATAACACAGTGATAACTCTCTGAGTACAGATAATGTAGTAGATGTTACCTGCAGTCCTATGAAACACCACAGATAACACAGGGATAACTCTCTGACTACAGATAATGTAGTAGATGTTACCTGCAGTCCTATGTAACACCACAGATAACACAGTGATAACTCTCTGAGTACAGATAATATAGTAGATGTTACCTGCAGTCCTATGTAACACCACAGATAACACAGTGATAACTCTCTGAGTACAGATAATGTAGTAGATGTTACCTGCAGTCCTATGTAACACCACAGATAACACAGTGATAACTCTCTGAGTACAGATAATATAGTAGTGTTACCTGCAGTCCTATGTAACACCACAGATAACACAGTGATAACTCTCTGAGTACAGATAATGTAGTAGTATTACCTGCAGTCCTATGTAACACCACAGATAACACAGTGATAACTCTCTGAGTACAGATAATGTAGTAGATGTTACCTTCAGTCCTATGTAACACCACAGATAACACAGTGATAACTCTCTGAGTACAGATAATATAGTAGATGTTACCTGCAGTCCTATGTAACACCACAGATAACACAGTGATAACTCTCTGAGTACAGATAATGTAGTAGATGTTACCTGCAGTCCTATGTAACACCACAGATAACACAGTGATAACTCTCTGAGTACAGATAATATAGTAGTGTTACCTGCAGTCCTATGTAACACCACAGATAACACAGTGATAACTCTCTGAGTACAGATAATGTAGTAGTATTACCTGCAGTCCTATGTAACACCACAGATAACACAGTGATAACTCTCTGAGTACAGATAATGTAGTAGATGTAACCTGCAGTCCTATGTAACACCCACAGATAACACAGTGATAACTCTCTGAGTACAGATAATGTAGTATTATTACCTGCAGTCCTATGTAACACCACAGATAACACACGATGATAACTCTCTGAGTACTGGTTGTGCAGTAGATGTTACCTGCAGTCCTATGTAACGCCACAGATAACGCAGTGATAACTCTCTGAGTACAGATAATGTAGTAGATGTTACCTGCAGTCCTATGTAACACCACAAATAACACAGTGATAAATCTCTGAGTACAGATAACGTAGTAGATGTTACCTGCAGTCCTATGTAACACCACAGATAACACAGTGATAACTCTCTGAGTACAGATAATGTAGTAGTGTTACCTGCAGTCCTATGTAACACCACAGATAACACAGTGATAACTGTCTGAGCACAGATAATGTAGTAGATGTTACCTGCAGTCCTATGTACACCACAGATAACAGTGATAACTCTCTGAGTACAGATAATGTAGTAGATGTTACCTGCAGTCCTATGTAACACCACAGATAACAGTGATAACGCTCTGATTACAGATAATGTAATAGATGTTACCTGCAGTCCTATGTAACACCACAGATAACACAGTGATAACTCTCTGAGTACAGATAATGTAATAGATGTTACCTGCAGTCCTATGTAACACCACAGATAACACAGTGATAACTCTCTGAGTACAGATAATGTAGTAGATGTTACCTGCAGTCCTATGTGACACCACAGATAACACAGTGATAACTCTCTGAGTACAGATAATGTAGTAGATGTTACCTGCAGTCCTATGTAACACCACAGATAACACAGGGATAACTCTCTGAGTACAGATAATGTAGTAGATGTTACCTGCAGTCCTATGTAACACCACAGATAACACAGTGATAACTCTCTGAGAACATATAATGTAGTAGATGTTACCTGCAGTCCTATGTAACACCACAGATAAAACAGTGATAGCTCTCTGAGTACAGATAATGTAGTAGAGGTCACCTGCAGTCCTATGTAACACCACAGATAACACAGTGATAACTCTCTGAGTAGAGATAATGTAGTGGATGTTACCTGCAGTCCTATGTAACACCACAGATAACACAGTGATAACTCTCTGAGTACAGATAATGTAGTCGTTTTACCTGCAGTCCTATGTAACGCCACAGATAACACAGTGATAACTCTCTGAGTACTGATAATGTAGTAGATGTTACCTGCAGTCCTATGTGACACCACAGATAACACAGTGATAACTCTCTGATTACAGATAATGTAGTAGATGTTACCTGCAGTCCTATGTACACCACAGATAACAGTGATAACTCTCTGAGTACAGATAATGTAGTAGATGTTACCTGCAGTCCTATGTAACACCACAGATAACAGTGATAACTCTCTGATTACAGATAATGTAATAGATGTTACCTGCAGTCCTATGTAACACCACAGATAACACAGTGATAACTCTCTGAGTACAGATAATGTAATAGATGTTACCTGCAGTCCTATGTAACACCACAGATAACACAGTGATAACTCTCTGAGTACAGATAATGTAGTAGATGTTACCTGCAGTCCTATGTGACACCACAGATAACACAGTGATAACTCTCTGAGTACAGATAATGTAGTAGATGTTACCTGCAGTCCTATGTAACACCACAGATAACACAGGGATAACTCTCTGAGTACAGATAATGTAGTAGATGTTACCTGCAGTCCTATGTAACACCACAGATAACACAGTGATAACTCTGAGTACAAAAAATGTAGTAGTGTTTCCTGCAGTCCTATGTAACACCACAGATAACACAGTGATAACTCTCTGAGAACATATAATGTAGTAGATGTTACCTGCAGTCCTATGTAACACCACAGATAACACAGTGATAGCTCTCTGAGTACAGATAATGTAGTAGAGGTCACCTGCAATCCTATGTAACACCACAGATAACACAGTGATAACTCTCTGAGTAGAGATAATGTAGTGGATGTTACCTGCAGTCCTATGTAACACCACAGATAACACAGTGATAACTCTCTGAGTACAGATAATGTAGTCGTTTTACCTGCAGTCCTATGTAACGCCACAGATAACACAGTGATAACTCTCTGAGTACAGATAATGTAGTCGTTTTACCTGCAGTCCTATGTAACGCCACAGATAACACAGTGATAACTCTCTGAGTACAGATAATGTAGTAGATGTTACTGCAGTCCTATGTAACACCACAGATAACACAGTGATAACTCTCTGAGTACAGATAATGTAGTCGTTTTACCTGCAGTCCTATGTAACGCCACAGATAACACAGTGATAACTCTCTGAGTACAGATAATGTAGTAGATGTTACCTGCAGTCCTATGTAACACCACAGATAACACAGGGATAACTCTCTGACTACAGATAATGTAGTAGATGTTACCTGCAGTCCTATGTAACACCACAGATAACACAGTGATAACTCTCTGAGTACAGATAATATAGTAGATGTTACCTGCAGTCCTATGTAACACCACAGATAACACAGTGATAACTCTCTGAGTACAGATAATGTAGTAGATGTTACCTGCAGTCCTATGTAACACCACAGATAACACAGTGATAACTCTCTGAGTACAGATAATGTAGTAGTATTACCTGCAGTCCTATGTAACACCACAGATAACACAGTGATAACTCTCTGAGTACAGATAATGTAGTAGATGTAACCTGCAGTCCTATGTAACACCACAGATAACACAGTGATAACTCTCTGAGTACAGATAATGTAGTATTATTACCTGCAGTCCTATGTAACACCACAGATAACACACGGTGATAACTCTCTGAGTACTGGTTGTGCAGTAGATGTTACCTGCAGTCCTATGTAACACCACAAATAACACAGTGATAAATCTCTGAGTACAGATAATGTAGTAGTGTTACCTGCAGTCCTATGTACACCACAGATAACACAGTGATAACTCTCTGAGTACAGATAATGTAATAGATGTTACCTGCAGTTCTATGTAACACCACAGATAACACAGTGATAACTCTCTGACTACAGATAATGTAGTAGATGTTACCTGCAGTCCTATGTAACACCACAGATAACACAGTGATAACTCTCTGACTACAGATAATGTAGTAGATGTTACCTGCAGTCCTATGTAACACCATAGATAACACAGTGATAACTCTCTGAGTACAGATAATGTAGTAGATGTTACCTGCAGTCCTATGTAACACCACAGATAACACAGTGATAACTCTCTGAGTACAGATAATATAGTAGTGTTACCTGCAGTCCTATGTAACACCACAGATAACACAGTGATAACTCTCTGAGTACAGATAATGTAGTAGTATTACCTGCAGTCCTATGTAACACCACAGATAACACAGTGATAACTCTCTGAGTACAGATAATGTAGTAGATGTTACCTGCAGTCCTATGTAACACCACAGATAACACAGTGATAACTCTCTGAGTACAGATAATATAGTAGATGTTACCTGCAGTCCTATGTAACACCACAGATAACACAGTGATAACTCTCTGAGTACAGATAATATAGTAGTGTTACCTGCAGTCCTATGTAACACACAGATAACACAGTGATAACTCTCTGAGTACAGATAATGTAGTAGTATTACCTGCAGTCCTATGTAACACCACAGATAACACAGTGATAACTCTCTGAGTACAGATAATGTAGTAGATGTAACCTGCAGTCCTATGTAACACCACAGATAACACAGTGATAACTCTCTGAGTACAGATAATGTAGTATTATTACCTGCAGTCCTATGTAACACCACAGATAACACACGGTGATAACTCTCTGAGTACTGGTTGTGCAGTAGATGTTACCTGCAGTCCTATGTAACACCACAGATAACGCAGTGATAACTCTCTGAGTACAGATAATGTAGTAGATGTTACCTGCAGTCCTATGTAACACCACAAATAACACAGTGATAACTCTCTGATTACAGATAATGTAATAGATGTTACCTGCAGTCCTATGTAACACCACAGATAACACAGTGATAACTCTCTGAGTACAGATAATGTAGTAGTGTTACCTGCAGTCCTATGTAACACCACAGATAACACAGTGATAACTGTCTGAGCACAGATAATGTAGTAGATGTTACCTGCAGTCCTATGTACACCACAGATAACAGTGATAACTCTCTGAGTACAGATAATGTAGTAGATGTTACCTGCAGTCCTATGTAACACCACCGATAACAGTGATAACTCTCTGATTACAGATAATGTAGTAGATGTTACCTGCAGTCCTATGTAACACCACAGATAACACAGTGATAACTCTCTGAGTACAGATAATGTAATAGATGTTACCTGCAGTCCTATGTAACACCACAGATAACACAGTGATAACTCTCTGAGTACAGATAATGTAGTAGATGTTACCTGCAGTCCTATGTGACACCACAGATAACACAGTGATAACTCTCTGAGTACAGATAATGTAGTAGATGTTACCTGCAGTCCTATGTAACACCACAGATAACACAGGGATAACTCTCTGAGTACAGATAATGTAGTAGATGTTACCTGCAGTCCTATGTAACACCACAGATAACACAGTGATAACTCTGAGTACAAAAAATGTAGTAGTGTTTCCTGCAGTCCTATGTAACACCACAGATAACACAGTGATAACTCTCTGAGAACATATAATGTAGTAGATGTTACCTGCAGTCCTATGTAACACCACAGATAACACAGTGATAGCTCTCTGAGTACAGATAATGTAGTAGAGGTCACCTGCAGTCCTATGTAACACCACAGATAACACAGTGATAACTCTCTGAGTAGAGATAATGTAGTGGATGTTACCTGCAGTCCTATGTAACACCACAGATAACACAGTGATAACTCTCTGAGTACAGATAATGTAGTCGTTTTACCTGCAGTCCTATGTAACGCCACAGATAACACAGTGATAACTCTGAGTACAGATAATGTAGTAGATGTTACCTGCAGTCCTATGTAACACCACAGATAACACAGGGATAACTCTCTGAGTACAGATAATGTAGTAGATGTTACCTGCAGTCCTATGTAACACCACAGATAACACAGTGATAACTCTGAGTACAAAAAATGTAGTAGTGTTTCCTGCAGTCCTATGTAACACCACAGATAACACAGTGATAACTCTCTGAGAACATATAATGTAGTAGATGTTACCTGCAGTCCTATGTAACACCACAGATAACACAGTGATAGCTCTCTGAGTACAGATAATGTAGTAGAGGTCACCTGCAGTCCTATGTAACACCACAGATAACACAGTGATAACTCTCTGAGTAGAGATAATGTAGTGGATGTTACCTGCAGTCCTATGTAACACCACAGATAACACAGTGATAACTCTCTGAGTACAGATAATGTAGTCGTTTTACCTGCAGTCCTATGTAACGCCACAGATAACACAGTGATAACTCTGAGTACAGATAATGTAGTAGATGTTACCTGCAGTCCTATGTGACACCACAGATAACACAGTGATAACTCTCTGAGTACAGATAATGTAGTAGATGTTACCTGCAGTCCTATGTACACCACAGATAACAGTGATAACTCTCTGAGTACAGATAATGTAGTAGATGTTACCTGCAGTCCTATGTAACACCACAGATAACAGTGATAACTCTCTGATTACAGATAATGTAATAGATGTTACCTGCAGTCCTATGTAACACCACAGATAACACAGTGATAACTCTCTGAGTACAGATAATGTAGTAGATGTTACCTGCAGTCCTATGTGACACCACAGATAACACAGTGATAACTCTCTGAGTACAGATAATGTAGTAGATGTTACCTGCAGTCCTATGTAACACCACAGATAACACAGGGATAACTCTCTGAGTACAGATAATGTAGTAGATGTTACCTGCAGTCCTATGTAACACCACAGATAACACATTGATAACTCTGAGTACAAAAAAATGTAGTAGTGTTTCCTGCAGTCCTATGTAACACCACAGATAACACAGTGATAACTCTCTGAGTACAGATAATGTAGTCGTTTTACCTTCAGTCCTATGTAACACCACAGATAATACAGTGATAACTCTCTGAGTACAGATAATATAGTAGATGTTACCTGCAGTCCTATGTAACACCACAGATAACACAGTGATAACTCTCTGAGTACAGATAATGTAGTAGATGTTACCTGCAGTCCTATGTAACACCACAGATAACACAGTGATAACTCTCTGAGTACAGATAATATAGTAGTGTTACCTGCAGTCCTATGTAACACCACAGATAACACAGTGATAACTCTCTGAGTACAGATAATGTAGTAGTATTACCTGCAGTCCTATGTAACACCACAGATAACACAGTGATAACTCTCTGAGTACAGATAATGTAGTAGATGTAACCTGCAGTCCTATGTAACACCACAGATAACACAGTGATAACTCTCTGAGTACAGATAATGTAGTATTATTACCTGCAGTCCTATGTAACACCACAGATAACACACGGTGACAACTCTCTGAGTACTGGTTGTGCAGTAGATGTTACCTGCAGTCCTATGTAACGCCACAGATAACACAGTGATAACTCTCTGAGTACAGATAATGTAGTAGATGTTACCTGCAGTCCTATGTAACACCACAAATAACACAGTGATAAATCTCTGAGTACAGATAACGTAGTAGATGTTACCTGCAGTCCTATGTAACACCACAGATAACACAGTGATAACTCTCTGAGTACAGATAATGTAGTAGTGTTACCTGCAGTCCTATGTAACACCACAGATAACACAGTGATAACTGTCTGAGCACAGATAATGTAGTAGATGTTACCTGCAGTCCTATGTACACCACAGATAACAGTGATAACTCTCTGAGTACAGATAATGTAGTAGATGTTACCTGCAGTCCTATGTAACACCACAGATAACAGTGATAACTCTCTGATTACAGATAATGTAATAGATGTTACCTGCAGTCCTATGTAACACCACAGATAACACAGTGATAACTCTCTGAGTACAGATAATGTAGTAGATGTTACCTGCAGTCCTATGTAACACCACAGATAACACAGTGATAACTCTCTGATTACAGATAATGTAGTGGATGTTACCTGCAGTCCTATGTGACACCACAGATAACACAGTGATAACTCTCTGAGTACAGATAATGTAGTAGATGTTACCTGCAGTCCTATGTAACACCACAGATAACACAGGGATAACTCTCTGAGTACAGATAATGTAGTAGATGTTACCTGCAGTCCTATGTAACACCACAGATAACACAGTGATAACTCTGAGTACAAAAAATGTAGTAGTGTTTCCTGCAGTCCTATATAACACCACAGATAACACAGTGATAACTCTCTGAGAACATATAATGTAGTAGATGTTACCTGCAGTCCTATGTAACACCACAGATAACACAGTGATAGCTCTCTGAGTACAGATAATGTAGTAGAGGTCACCTGCAGTCCTATGTAACACCACAGATAACACAGTGATAACTCTCTGAGTAGAGATAATGTAGTGGATGTTACCTGCAGTCCTATGTAACACCACAGATAACACAGTGATAACTCTCTGAGTACAGATAATGTAGTCGTTTTACCTGCAGTCCTATGTAACGCCACAGATAACACAGTGATAACTCTCTGAGTACAGATAATGTAGTAGATGTTACCTGCAGTCCTATGTGACACCACAGATAACACAGTGATAACTCTCTGAGTACAGATAATGTAGTAGATGTTACCTGCAGTCCTATGTACACCACAGATAACAGTGATAACTCTCTGAGTACAGATAATGTAGTAGATGTTACCTGCAGTCCTATGTAACACCACAGATAACAGTGATAACTCTCTGATTACAGATAATTTAATAGATGTTACCCGCAGTCCTATGTAACACCACAGATAACACAGTGATAACTCTCTGAGTACAGATAATGTAATAGATGTTACCTGCAGTCCTATGTAACACCACAGATAACACAGTGATAACTCTCTGAGTACAGATAATGTAGTAGATGTTACCTGCAGTCCTATGTGACACCACAGATAACACAGTGATAACTCTCTGAGTACAGATAATGTAGTAGATGTTACCTGCAGTCCTATGTAACACCACAGATAACACAGGGATAACTCTCTGAGTACAGATAATGTAGTAGATGTTACCTGCAGTCCTATGTAACACCACAGATAACACAGTGATAACTCTGAGTACAAAAAATGTAGTAGTGTTTCCTGCAGTCCTATGTAACACCACAGATAACACAGTGATAACTCTCTGAGAACATATAATGTAGTAGATGTTACCTGCAGTCCTATGTAACACCACAGATAACACAGTGATAGCTCTCTGAGTACAGATAATGTAGTAGAGGTCACCTGCAGTCCTATGTAACACCACAGATAACACAGTGATAACTCTCTGAGTAGAGATAATGTAGTGGATGTTACCTGCAGTCCTATGTAACACCACAGATAACACAGTGATAACTCTCTGAGTACAGATAATGTAGTCGTTTTACCTGCAGTCCTATGTAACGCCACAGATAACACAGTGATAACTCTCTGAGTACAGATACTGTAGTAGATGTTACCTGCAGTCCTATGTAACACCACAGATAACACAGTGATAACTCTCTGAGTACAGATAATGTAGTCGTTTTACCTGCAGTCCTATGTAACGCCACAGATAACACAGTGATAACTCTCTGAGTACAGATAATGTAGTAGATGTTACCTGCAGTCCTATGAAACACCACAGATAACACAGGGATAACTCTCTGACTACAGATAATGTAGTAGATGTTACCTGCAGTCCTATGTAACACCACAGATAACACAGTGATAACTCTCTGAGTACAGATAATATAGTAGATGTTACCTGCAGTCCTATGTAACACCACAGATAACACAGTGATAACTCTCTGAGTACAGATAATGTAGTAGATGTTACCTGCAGTCCTATGTAACACCACAGATAACACAGTGATAACTCTCTGAGTACAGATAATATAGTAGTGTTACCTGCAGTCCTATGTAACACCACAGATAACACAGTGATAACTCTCTGAGTACAGATAATGTAGTAGTATTACCTGCAGTCCTATGTAACACCACAGATAACACAGTGATAACTCTCTGAGTACAGATAATGTAGTAGATGTTACCTTCAGTCCTATGTAACACCACAGATAACACAGTGATAACTCTCTGAGTACAGATAATATAGTAGATGTTACCTGCAGTCCTATGTAACACCACAGATAACACAGTGATAACTCTCTGAGTACAGATAATGTAGTCGTTTTACCTGCAGTCCTATGTAACGCCACAGATAACACAGTGATAACTCTCTGAGTACAGATAATGTAGTAGATGTTACCTCCAGTCCTATGAAACACCACAGATAACACAGGGATAACTCTCTGACTACAGATAATGTAGTAGATGTTACCTGCAGTCCTATGTAACACCACAGATAACACAGTGATAACTCTCTGAGTACAGATAATATAGTAGATGTTACCTGCAGTCCTATGTAACACCACAGATAACACAGTGATAACTCTCTGAGTACAGATAATGTAGTAGATGTTACCTGCAGTCCTATGTAACACCACAGATAACACAGTGATAACTCTCTGAGTACAGATAATATAGTAGTGTTACCTGCAGTCCTATGTAACACCACAGATAACACAGTGATAACTCTCTAAGTACAGATAATGTAGTAGTATTACCTGCAGTCCTATGTAACACCACAGATAACACAGTGATAACTCTCTGAGTACAGATAATGTAGTAGATGTTACCTTCAGTCCTATGTAACACCACAGATAACACAGTGATAACTCTCTGAGTACAGATAATATAGTAGATGTTACCTGCAGTCCTATGTAACACCACAGATAACACAGTGATAACTCTCTGAGTACAGATAATGTAGTCGTTTTACCTGCAGTCCTATGTAACGCCACAGATAACACAGTGATAACTCTCTGAGTACAGATAATGTAGTAGATGTTACCTGCAGTCCTATGAAACACCACAGATAACACAGGGATAACTCTCTGACTACAGATAATGTAGTAGATGTTACCTGCAGTCCTATGTAACACCACAGATAACACAGTGATAACTCTCTGAGTACAGATAATATAGTAGATGTTACCTGCAGTCCTATGTAACACCACAGATAACACAGTGATAACTCTCTGAGTACAGATAATGTAGTAGATGTTACCTGCAGTCCTATGTAACACCACAGATAACACAGTGATAACTCTCTGAGTACAGATAATATAGTAGTGTTACCTGCAGTCCTATGTAACACCACAGATAACACAGTGATAACTCTCTGAGTACAGATAATGTAGTAGTATTACCTGCAGTCCTATGTAACACCACAGATAACACAGTGATAACTCTCTGAGTACAGATAATGTAGTAGATGTTACCTTCAGTCCTATGTAACACCACAGATAACACAGTGATAACTCTCTGAGTACAGATAATATAGTAGATGTTACCTGCAGTCCTATGTAACACCACAGATAACACAGTGATAACTCTCTGAGTACAGATAATGTAGTAGATGTTACCTGCAGTCCTATGTAACACCACAGATAACACAGTGATAACTCTCTGAGTACAGATAATATAGTAGTGTTACCTGCAGTCCTATGTAACACCACAGATAACACAGTGATAACTCTCTGAGTACAGATAATGTAGTAGATGTAACCTGCAGTCCTATGTAACACCACAGATAACACAGTGATAACTCTCTGAGTACAGATAATGTAGTATTATTACCTGCAGTCCTATGTAACACCACAGATAACACACGATGATAACTCTCTGAGTACTGGTTGTGCAGTAGATGTTACCTGCAGTCCTATGTAACGCCACAGATAACGCAGTGATAACTCTCTGAGTACAGATAATGTAGTAGATGTTACCTGCAGTCCTATGTAACACCACAAATAACACAGTGATAAATCTCTGAGTACAGATAACGTAGTAGATGTTACCTGCAGTCCTATGTAACACCACAGATAACACAGTGATAACTCTCTGAGTACAGATAATGTAGTAGTGTTACCTGCAGTCCTATGTAACACCACAGATAACACAGTGATAACTGTCTGAGCACAGATAATGTAGTAGATGTTACCTGCAGTCCTATGTACACCACAGATAACAGTGATAACTCTCTGAGTACAGATAATGTAGTAGATGTTACCTGCAGTCCTATGTAACACCACAGATAACAGTGATAACGCTCTGATTACAGATAATGTAATAGATGTTACCTGCAGTCCTATGTAACACCACAGATAACACAGTGATAACTCTCTGAGTACAGATAATGTAATAGATGTTACCTGCAGTCCTATGTAACACCACAGATAACACAGTGATAACTCTCTGAGTACAGATAATGTAGTAGATGTTACCTGCAGTCCTATGTGACACCACAGATAACACAGTGATAACTCTCTGAGTACAGATAATGTAGTAGATGTTACCTGCAGTCCTATGTAACACCACAGATAACACAGGGATAACTCTCTGAGTACAGATAATGTAGTAGATGTTACCTGCAGTCCTATGTAACACCACAGATAACACAGTGATAACTCTCTGAGAACATATAATGTAGTAGATGTTACCTGCAGTCCTATGTAACACCACAGATAACACAGGGATAACTCTCTGAGTAGAGATAATGTAGTGGATGTTACCTGCAGTCCTATGTAACACCACAGATAACACAGTGATAACTCTCTGAGTAGAGATAATGTAGTGGATGTTACCTGCAGTCCTATGTAACACCACAGATAACACAGTGATAACTCTCTGAGTACAGATAATGTAGTCGTTTTACCTGCAGTCCTATGTAACGCCACAGATAACACAGTGATAACTCTCTGAGTACTGATAATGTAGTAGATGTTACCTGCAGTCCTATGTGACACCACAGATAACACAGTGATAACTCTCTGAGTACAGATAATGTAGTAGATGTTACCTGCAGTCCTATGTACACCACAGATAACAGTGATAACTCTCTGAGTACAGATAATGTAGTAGATGTTACCTGCAGTCCTATGTAACACCACAGATAACAGTGATAACTCTCTGATTACAGATAATGTAATAGATGTTACCTGCAGTCCTATGTAACACCACAGATAACACAGTGATAACTCTCTGAGTACAGATAATGTAATAGATGTTACCTGCAGTCCTATGTAACACCACAGATAACACAGTGATAACTCTCTGAGTACAGATAATGTAGTAGATGTTACCTGCAGTCCTATGTGACACCACAGATAACACAGTGATAACTCTCTGAGTACAGATAATGTAGTAGATGTTACCTGCAGTCCTATGTAACACCACAGATAACACAGGGATAACTCTCTGAGTACAGATAATGTAGTAGATGTTACCTGCAGTCCTATGTAACACCACAGATAACACAGTGATAACTCTGAGTACAAAAAATGTAGTAGTGTTTCCTGCAGTCCTATGTAACACCACAGATAACACAGTGATAACTCTCTGAGAACATATAATGTAGTAGATGTTACCTGCAGTCCTATGTAACACCACAGATAACACAGTGATAGCTCTCTGAGTACAGATAATGTAGTCGTTTTACCTGCAGTCCTATGTAACGCCACAGATAACACAGTGATAACTCTCTGAGTACAGATAATGTAGTAGATGTTACCTGCAGTCCTATGTAACACCACAGATAACACAGTGATAACTCTCTGAGTACAGATAATGTAGTCGTTTTACCTGCAGTCCTATGTAACGCCACAGATAACACAGTGATAACTCTCTGAGTACAGATAATGTAGTAGATGTTACCTGCAGTCCTATGTAACACCACAGATAACACAGGGATAACTCTCTGACTACAGATAATGTAGTAGATGTTACCTGCAGTCCTATGTAACACCACAGATAACACAGTGATAACTCTCTGAGTACAGATAATATAGTAGATGTTACCTGCAGTCCTATGTAACACCACAGATAACACAGTGATAACTCTCTGAGTACAGATAATGTAGTAGATGTTACCTGCAGTCCTATGTAACACCACAGATAACACAGTGATAACTCTCTGAGTACAGATAATGTAGTAGTATTACCTGCAGTCCTATGTAACACCACAGATAACACAGTGATAACTCTCTGAGTACAGATAATGTAGTAGATGTAACCTGCAGTCCTATGTAACACCACAGATAACACAGTGATAACTCTCTGAGTACAGATAATGTAGTATTATTACCTGCAGTCCTATGTAACACCACAGATAACACACGGTGATAACTCTCTGAGTACTGGTTGTGCAGTAGATGTTACCTGCAGTCCTATGTAACACCACAAATAACACAGTGATAAATCTCTGAGTACAGATAATGTAGTAGTGTTACCTGCAGTCCTATGTACACCACAGATAACACAGTGATAACTCTCTGAGTACAGATAATGTAATAGATGTTACCTGCAGTTCTATGTAACACCACAGATAACACAGTGATAACTCTCTGACTACAGATAATGTAGTAGATGTTACCTGCAGTCCTATGTAACACCACAGATAACACAGTGATAACTCTCTGACTACAGATAATGTAGTAGATGTTACCTGCAGTCCTATGTAACACCATAGATAACACAGTGATAACTCTCTGAGTACAGATAATGTAGTAGATGTTACCTGCAGTCCTATGTAACACCACAGATAACACAGGGATAACTCTCTGAGTACAGATAATGTAGTAGATGTTACCTGCAGTCCTATGTAACACCACAGATAACACAGTGATAACTCTCTGAGTACAAAAAATGTAGTAGTGTTTCCTGCAGTCCTATGTAACACCACAGATAACACAGTGATAACTCTCTGAGAACATATAATGTAGTAGATGTTACCTGCAGTCCTATGTAACACCACAGATAACACAGTGATAGCTCTCTGAGTACAGATAATGTAGTAGAGGTCACCTGCAGTCCTATGTAACACCACAGATAACACAGTGATAACTCTCTGAGTAGAGATAATGTAGTGGATGTTACCTGCAGTCCTATGTAACATCACAGATAACACAGTGATAACTCTCTGAATACAGATAATGTAGTAGTGTTACCTGCAGTCCTATGTAACGCCACAGATAACACAGTGATAACTCTCTGAGTACAGATAATGTAGTAGATTTTACCTGCAGTCCTATGTGACACCACAGATAACACAGTGATAACTCTCTGAGTACAGATAATGTAGTAGATGTTACCTGCAGTCCTATGTAACACCACAGATAACACAGGGATAACTCTCTGAGTACAGATAATGTAGTAGATGTTACCTGCAGTCCTATGTAACACCACAGATAACACAGTGATAACTCTCTGAGTACAGATAATATAGTAGATGTTACCTGCAGTCCTATGTAACACCACAGATAACACAGTGATAACTCTCTGAGTACAGATAATGTAGTAGATGTTACCTGCAGTCCTATGTAACACCACAGATAACACAGTGATAACTCTCTGAGTACAGATAATATAGTAGTGTTACCTGCAGTCCTATGTAACACCACAGATAACACAGTGATAACTCTCTGAGTACAGATAATGTAGTAGTATTACCTGCAGTCCTATGTAACACCACAGATAACACAGTGATAACTCTCTGAGTACAGATAATGTAGTAGATGTTACCTGCAGTCCTATGTAACACCACAGATAACACAGTGATAACTCTCTGAGTACAGATAATATAGTAGATGTTACCTGCAGTCCTATGTAACACCACAGATAACACAGTGATAACTCTCTGAGTACAGATAATGTAGTAGATATTACCTGCAGTCCTATGGTAACACCACAGATAACACAGTGATAACTCTCTGAGTACAGATAATATAGTAGTGTTACCTGCAGTCCTATGTAACACACAGATAACACAGTGATAACTCTCTGAGTACAGATAATGTAGTAGTATTACCTGCAGTCCTATGTAACACCACAGATAACACAGTGATAACTCTCTGAGTACAGATAATGTAGTAGATGTAACCTGCAGTCCTATGTAACACCACAGATAACACAGTGATAACTCTCTGAGTACAGATAATGTAGTATTATTACCTGCAGTCCTATGTAACACCACAGATAACACACGGTGATAACTCTCTGAGTACTGGTTGTGCAGTAGATGTTACCTGCAGTCCTATGTAACACCACAGATAACGCAGTGATAACTCTCTGAGTACAGATAATGTAGTAGATGTTACCTGCAGTCCTATGTAACACCACAAATAACACAGTGATAAATCTCTGAGTACAGATAACGTAGTAGATGTTACCTGCAGTCCTATGTAACAGCACAGATAACACAGTGATAACTCTCTGAGTACAGATAATGTAGTAGTGTTACCTGCAGTCCTATGTAACACCACAGATAACACAGTGATAACTGTCTGAGCACAGATAATGTAGTAGATGTTACCTGCAGTCCTATGTACACCACAGATAACAGTGATAACTCTCTGAGTACAGATAATGTAGTAGATGTTACCTGCAGTCCTATGTAACACCACCGATAACAGTGATAACTCTCTGATTACAGATAATGTAATAGATGTTACCTGCAGTCCTATGTAACACCACAGATAACACAGTGATAACTCTCTGAGTACAGATAATGTAGTAGTGTTACCTGCAGTCCTATGTAACACCACAGATAACACAGTGATAACTGTCTGAGCACAGATAATGTAGTAGATGTTACCTGCAGTCCTATGTACACCACAGATAACAGTGATAACTCTCTGAGTACAGATAATGTAGTAGATGTTACCTGCAGTCCTATGTAACACCACCGATAACAGTGATAACTCTCTGATTACAGATAATGTAGTAGATGTTACCTGCAGTCCTATGTAACACCACAGATAACACAGTGATAACTCTCTGAGTACAGATAATGTAGTAGATGTTACCTGCAGTCCTATGTGACACCACAGATAACACAGTGATAACTCTCTGAGTACAGATAATGTAGTAGATGTTACCTGCAGTCCTATGTAACACCACAGATAACACAGGGATAACTCTCTGAGTACAGATAATGTAGTAGATGTTACCTGCAGTCCTATGTAACACCACAGATAACACAGTGATAACTCTGAGTACAAAAAATGTAGTAGTGTTTCCTGCAGTCCTATGTAACACCACAGATAACACAGTGATAACTCTCTGAGAACATATAATGTAGTAGATGTTACCTGCAGTCCTATGTAACACCACAGATAACACAGTGATAGCTCTCTGAGTACAGATAATGTAGTAGAGGTCACCTGCAGTCCCTATGTAACACCACAGATAACACAGTGATAACTCTCTGAGTAGAGATAATGTAGTGGATGTTACCTGCAGTCCTATGTAACACCACAGATAACACAGTGATAACTCTCTGAGTACAGATAATGTAGTCGTTTTACCTGCAGTCCTATGTAACGCCACAGATAACACAGTGATAACTCTGAGTACAGATAATGTAGTAGATGTTACCTGCAGTCCTATGTGACACCACAGATAACACAGTGATAACTCTCTGAGTACAGATAATGTAGTAGATGTTACCTGCAGTCCTATGTACACCACAGATAACAGTGATAACTCTCTGAGTACAGATAATGTAGTAGATGTTACCTGCAGTCCTATGTAACACCACAGATAACAGTGATAACTCTCTGATTACAGATAATGTAATAGATGTTACCTGCAGTCCTATGTAACACCACAGATAACACAGTGATAACTCTCTGAGTACAGATAATGTAGTAGATGTTACCTGCAGTCCTATGTGACACCACAGATAACACAGTGATAACTCTCTGAGTACAGATAATGTAGTAGATGTTACCTGCAGTCCTATGTAACACCACAGATAACACAGGGATAACTCTCTGAGTACAGATAATGTAGTAGATGTTACCTGCAGTCCTATGTAACACCACAGATAACACAGTGATAACTCTGAGTACAAAAAAATGTAGTAGTGTTTCCTGCAGTCCTATGTAACACCACAGATAACACAGTGATAACTCTCTGAGTACAGACAATGTAGTCGTTTTACCTGCAGTCCTATGTAACGCCACAGATAACACAGTGATAGCTCTCTGAGTACAGATAATGTAGTAGAGGTCACCTGCAGTCCTATGTAACACCACAGATAACACAGTGATAACTCTCTGAGTAGAGATAATGTAGTGGATGTTACCTGCAGTCCTATGTAACACCACAGATAACACACAGTGATAACTCTCTGAGTACAGATAATGTAGTCGTTTTACCTGCAGTCCTATGTAACGCCACAGATAACACAGTGATAACTCTCTGAGTACAGATAATGTAGTAGATGTTACCTGCAGTCCTATGTAACACCACAGATAACACAGTGATAACTCTCTGAGTACAGATAATGTAGTCGTTTTACCTGCAGTCCTATGTAACGCCACAGATAACACAGTGATAACTCTCTGAGTACAGATAATGTAGTAGATGTTACCTGCAGTCCTATGTAACACCACAGATAACACAGGGATAACTCTCTGAGTACAGATAATGTAGTAGATGTTACCTGCAGTCCTATGTAACACCACAGATAACACAGTGATAACTCTCTGAGTACAGATAATGTAGTCGTTTTACCTGCAGTCCTATGTAACGCCACAGATAACACAGTGATAACTCTCTGAGTACAGATAATGTAGTAGATGTTACCTGCAGTCCTATGTAACACCACAGATAACACAGGGATAACTCTCTGACTACAGATAATGTAGTAGATGTTACCTGCAGTCCTATGTAACACCACAGATAACACAGTGATAACTCTCTGAGTACAGATAATATAGTAGATGTTACCTGCAGTCCTATGTAACACCACAGATAACACAGTGATAACTCTCTGAGTACAGATAATGTAGTAGATGTTACCTGCAGTCCTATGTAACACCACAGATAACACAGTGATAACTCTCTGAGTACAGATAATATAGTAGTGTTACCTGCAGTCCTATGTAACACCACAGATAACACAGTGATAACTCTCTGAGTACAGATAATGTAGTAGTATTACCTGCAGTCCTATGTAACACCACAGATAACACAGTGATAACTCTCTGAGTACAGATAATGTAGTATTATTACCTGCAGTCCTATGTAACACCACAGATAACACACGGTGATAACTCTCTGAGTACTGGTTGTGCAGTAGATGTTACCTGCAGTCCTATGTAACACCACAAATAACACAGTGATAAATCTCTGAGTACAGATAACGTAGTAGATGTTACCTGCAGTCCTATGTAACACCACAGATAACACAGTGATAACTCTCTGAGTACAGATAATGTAGTAGTGTTACCTGCAGTCCTATGTAACACCACAGATAACACAGTGATAACTGTCTGAGCACAGATAATGTAGTAGATGTTACCTGCAGTCCTATGTACACCACAGATAACACAGTGATAACTCTCTGAGTACAGATAATGTAATAGATGTTACCTGCAGTTCTATGTAACACCACAGATAACACAGTGATAACTCTCTGACTACAGATAATGTAGTAGATGTTACCTGCAGTCCTATGTAACACCACAGATAACACAGTGATAACTCTCTGACTATAGATAATGTAGTAGATGTTACCTGCAGTCCTATGTAACACCATAGATAACACAGTGATAACTCTCTGAGTACAGATAATGTAGTAGATGTTACCTGCAGTCCTATGTAACACCACAGATAACACAGGGATAACTCTCTGAGTACAGATAATGTAGTAGATGTTACCTGCAGTCCTATGTAACACCACAGATAACACAGTGATACCTCTCTGAGTACAAAAAATGTAGTAGTGTTTCCTGCAGTCCTATGTAACACCACAGATAACACAGTGATAACTCTCTGAGAACATATAATGTAGTAGATGTTACCTGCAGTCCTATGTAACACCACAGATAACACAGTGATAGCTCTCTGAGTACAGATAATGTAGTAGATGTTACCTGCAGTCCTATGTAACACCACAGATAACACAGTGATAGCTCTCTGAGTACAGATAATGTAGTAGAGGTCACCTGCAGTCCTATGTAACACCACAGATAACACAGTGATAACTCTCTGAGTAGAGATAATGTAGTGGATGTTACCTGCAGTCCTATGTAACACCACAGATAACACAGTGATAACTCTCTGAATACAGATAATGTAGTAGTGTTACCTGCAGTCCTATGTAACGCCACAGATAACACAGGGATAACTCTCTGAGTACAGATAATGTAGTAGATGTTACCTGCAGTCCTATGTAACACCACAGATAACACAGTGATAACTCTCTGAGTACAGATAATATAGTAGATGTTACCTGCAGTCCTATGTAACACCACAGATAACACAGTGATAACTCTCTGAGTACAGATAATGTAGTAGATGTTACCTGCAGTCCTATGTAACGCCACAGATAACACAGGGATAACTCTCTGAGTACAGATAATGTAGTAGATGTTACCTGCAGTCCTATGTAACACCACAGATAACACAGTGATAACTCTCTGAGTACAGATAATATAGTAGATGTTACCTGCAGTCCTATGTAACACCACAGATAACACAGTGATAACTCTCTGAGTACAGATAATGTAGTAGATGTTACCTGCAGTCCTATGTAACACCACAGATAACACAGTGATAACTCTCTGAGTACAGATAATGTAGTAGATGTAACCTGCAGTCCTATGTAACACCACAGATAACACAGTGATAACTCTCTGAGTACAGATAATGTAGTATTATTACCTGCAGTCCTATGTAACACCACAGATAACACACGGTGATAACTCTCTGAGTACTGGTTGTGCAGTAGATGTTACCTGCAGTCCTATGTAACGCCACAGATAACGCAGTGATAACTCTCTGAGTACAGATAATGTAGTAGATGTTACCTGCAGTCCTATGTAACACCACAAATAACACAGTGATAAATCTCTGAGTACAGATAACGTAGATGTTACCTGCAGTCCTATGTAACACCACAGATAACACAGTGATAACTCTCTGAGTACAGATAATGTAGTAGTGTTACCTGCAGACCTATGTAACACCACAGATAACACAGTGATAACTGTCTGAGCACAGATAATGTAGTAGATGTTACCTGCAGTCCTATGTACACCACAGATAACAGTGATAACTCTCTGAGTACATATAATGTAGTAGATGTTACCTGCAGTCCTATGTAACACCACAGATAACAGTGATAACGCTCTGATTACAGATAATGTAATAGATGTTACCTGCAGTCCTATGTAACACCACAGATAACACAGTGATAACTCTCTGAGTACAGATAATGTAATAGATGTTACCTGCAGTCCTATGTAACACCACAGATAACACAGTGATAACTCTCTGAGTACAGATAATGTAGTAGATGTTACCTGCAGTCCTATGTGACACCACAGATAACACAGTGATAACTCTCTGAGTACAGATAATGTAGTAGATGTTACCTGCAGTCCTATGTAACACCACAGATAACACAGGGATAACTCTCTGAGTACAGATAATGTAGTAGATGTTACCTGCAGTCCTATGTAACACCACAGATAACACAGTGATAACTCTGAGTACAAAAAATGTAGTAGTGTTTCCTGCAGTCCTATGTAACACCACAGATAACACAGTGATAAATCTCTGAGTACAGATAACGTAGTAGATGTTACCTGCAGTCCTATGTAACACCACAGATAACACAGTGATAACTCTCTGAGTACAGATAATGTAGTAGTGTTACCTGCAGTCCTATGTAACACCACAGATAACACAGTGATAACTGTCTGAGCACAGATAATGTAGTAGATGTTACCTGCAGTCCTATGTACACCACAGATAACAGTGATAACTCTCTGAGTACAGATAATGTAGTAGATGTTACCTGCAGTCCTATGTAACACCACAAATAACACAGTGATAAATCTCTGAGTACAGATAACGTAGTAGATGTTACCTGCAGTCCTATGTAACACCACAGATAACACAGTGATAACTCTCTGAGTACAGATAATGTAGTAGTGTTACCTGCAGTCCTATGTAACACCACAGATAACACAGTGATAACTGTCTGAGCACAGATAATGTAGTAGATGTTACCTGCAGTCCTATGTACACCACAGATAACAGTGATAACTCTCTGAGTACAGATAATGTAGTAGATGTTACCTGCAGTCCTATGTAACACCACAGATAACAGTGATAACGCTCTGATTACAGATAATGTAATAGATGTTACCTGCAGTCCTATGTAACACCACAGATAACACAGTGATAACTCTCTGAGTACAGATAATGTAATAGATGTTACCTGCAGTCCTATGTAACACCACAGATAACACAGTGATAACTCTCTGAGTACAGATAATGTAGTAGATGTTACCTGCAGTCCTATGTGACACCACAGATAACACAGTGATAACTCTCTGAGTACAGATAATGTAGTAGATGTTACCTGCAGTCCTATGTAACACCACAGATAACACAGGGATAACTCTCTGAGTACAGATAATGTAGTAGATGTTACCTGCAGTCCTATGTAACACCACAGATAACACAGTGATAACTCTGAGTACAAAAAATGTAGTAGTGTTTCCTGCAGTCCTATGTAACACCACAGATAACACAGTGATAACTCTCTGAGAACATATAATGTAGTAGATGTTACCTGCAGTCCTATGTGACACCACAGATAACACAGTGATAACTCTCTGAGTACAGATAATGTAGTAGATGTTACCTGCAGTCCTATGTAACACCACAGATAACACAGGGATAACTCTCTGAGTACAGATAATGTAGTAGATGTTACCTGCAGTCCTATGTAACACCACAGATAACACAGTGATAACTCTCTGAGTACAGATAATGTAGTAGATGTTACCTGCAGTCCTATGTAACACCACAGATAACACAGTGATAACTCTCTGAGTACAGATAATGTAGTAGTGTTACCTGCAGTCCTATGTAACACCACAGATAACACAGTGATAACTGTCTGAGCACAGATAATGTAGTAGATGTTACCTGCAGTCCTATGTACACCACAGATAACAGTGATAACTCTCTGAGTACAGATAATGTAGTAGATGTTACCTGCAGTCCTATGTAACACCACAAATAACACAGTGATAAATCTCTGAGTACAGATAACGTAGTAGATGTTACCTGCAGTCCTATGTAACACCACAGATAACACAGTGATAACTCTCTGAGTACAGATAATGTAGTAGTGTTACCTGCAGTCCTATGTAACACCACAGATAACACAGTGATAACTGTCTGAGCACAGATAATGTAGTAGATGTTACCTGCAGTCCTATGTACACCACAGATAACAGTGATAACTCTCTGAGTACAGATAATGTAGTAGATGTTACCTGCAGTCCTATGTAACACCACAGATAACAGTGATAACGCTCTGATTACAGATAATGTAATAGATGTTACCTGCAGTCCTATGTAACACCACAGATAACACAGTGATAACTCTCTGAGTACAGATAATGTAATAGATGTTACCTGCAGTCCTATGTAACACCACAGATAACACAGTGATAACTCTCTGAGTACAGATAATGTAGTAGATGTTACCTGCAGTCCTATGTGACACCACAGATAACACAGTGATAACTCTCTGAGTACAGATAATGTAGTAGATGTTACCTGCAGTCCTATGTAACACCACAGATAACACAGGGATAACTCTCTGAGTACAGATAATGTAGTAGATGTTACCTGCAGTCCTATGTAACACCACAGATAACACAGTGATAACTCTGAGTACAAAAAATGTAGTAGTGTTTCCTGCAGTCCTATGTAACACCACAGATAACACAGTGATAAATCTCTGAGTACAGATAACGTAGTAGATGTTACCTGCAGTCCTATGTAACACCACAGATAACACAGTGATAACTCTCTGAGTACAGATAATGTAGTAGTGTTACCTGCAGTCCTATGTAACACCACAGATAACACAGTGATAACTGTCTGAGCACAGATAATGTAGTAGATGTTACCTGCAGTCCTATGTACACCACAGATAACAGTGATAACTCTCTGAGTACAGATAATGTAGTAGATGTTACCTGCAGTCCTATGTAACACCACAGATAACAGTGATAACGCTCTGATTACAGATAATGTAATAGATGTTACCTGCAGTCCTATGTAACACCACAGATAACACAGTGATAACTCTCTGAGTACAGATAATGTAATAGATGTTACCTGCAGTCCTATGTAACACCACAGATAACACAGTGATAACTCTCTGAGTACAGATAATGTAGTAGATGTTACCTGCAGTCCTATGTGACACCACAGATAACACAGTGATAACTCTCTGAGTACAGATAATGTAGTAGATGTTACCTGCAGTCCTATGTAACACCACAGATAACACAGGGATAACTCTCTGAGTACAGATAATGTAGTAGATGTTACCTGCAGTCCTATGTAACACCACAAATAACACAGTGATAAATCTCTGAGTACAGATAACGTAGTAGATGTTACCTGCAGTCCTATGTAACACCACAGATAACACAGTGATAACTCTCTGAGTACAGATAATGTAGTAGTGTTACCTGCAGTCCTATGTAACACCACAGATAACACAGTGATAACTGTCTGAGCACAGATAATGTAGTAGATGTTACCTGCAGTCCTATGTACACCACAGATAACAGTGATAACTCTCTGAGTACAGATAATGTAGTAGATGTTACCTGCAGTCCTATGTAACACCACAGATAACAGTGATAACGCTCTGATTACAGATAATGTAATAGATGTTACCTGCAGTCCTATGTAACACCACAGATAACACAGTGATAACTCTCTGAGTACAGATAATGTAATAGATGTTACCTGCAGTCCTATGTAACACCACAGATAACACAGTGATAACTCTCTGAGTACAGATAATGTAGTAGATGTTACCTGCAGTCCTATGTGACACCACAGATAACACAGTGATAACTCTCTGAGTACAGATAATGTAGTAGATGTTACCTGCAGTCCTATGTAACACCACAGATAACACAGGGATAACTCTCTGAGTACAGATAATGTAGTAGATGTTACCTGCAGTCCTATGTAACACCACAGATAACACAGTGATAACTCTGAGTACAAAAAATGTAGTAGTGTTTCCTGCAGTCCTATGTAACACCACAGATAACACAGGGATAACTCTCTGAGTACAGATAATGTAGTAGATGTTACCTGCAGTCCTATGTAACACCACAGATAACACAGTGATAACTCTCTGAGTACAGATAATGTAGTAGTGTTACCTGCAGTCCTATGTAACACCACAGATAACACAGTGATAACTGTCTGAGCACAGATAATGTAGTAGATGTTACCTGCAGTCCTATGTACACCACAGATAACAGTGATAACTCTCTGAGTACAGATAATGTAGTAGATGTTACCTGCAGTCCTATGTAACACCACAAATAACACAGTGATAAATCTCTGAGTACAGATAACGTAGTAGATGTTACCTGCAGTCCTATGTAACACCACAGATAACACAGTGATAACTCTCTGAGTACAGATAATGTAGTAGTGTTACCTGCAGTCCTATGTAACACCACAGATAACACAGTGATAACTGTCTGAGCACAGATAATGTAGTAGATGTTACCTGCAGTCCTATGTACACCACAGATAACAGTGATAACTCTCTGAGTACAGATAATGTAGTAGATGTTACCTGCAGTCCTATGTAACACCACAGATAACAGTGATAACGCTCTGATTACAGATAATGTAATAGATGTTACCTGCAGTCCTATGTAACACCACAGATAACACAGTGATAACTCTCTGAGTACAGATAATGTAATAGATGTTACCTGCAGTCCTATGTAACACCACAGATAACACAGTGATAACTCTCTGAGTACAGATAATGTAGTAGATGTTACCTGCAGTCCTATGTGACACCACAGATAACACAGTGATAACTCTCTGAGTACAGATAATGTAGTAGATGTTACCTGCAGTCCTATGTAACACCACAGATAACACAGGGATAACTCTCTGAGTACAGATAATGTAGTAGATGTTACCTGCAGTCCTATGTAACACCACAGATAACACAGTGATAACTCTGAGTACAAAAAATGTAGTAGTGTTTCCTGCAGTCCTATGTAACACCACAGATAACACAGTGATAACTCTCTGAGAACATATAATGTAGTAGATGTTACCTGCAGTCCTATGTAACACCACAGATAACATAGTGATAACTCTCTGAGTACAGATAATGTAGTAGGTGTTACCTGCAGTCCTATGTGACACCACAGATAACACAGTGATAACTCTCTGAGTACAGATAATGTAGTAGATGTTACCTGCAGTCCTATGTAACACCACAGATAACACAGGGATAACTCTCTGAGTACAGATAATGTAGTAGTTTTACCTGCAGTCATATGTAACACCACAGATAACACAGTGATAACTGTCTGAGCACAGATAATGTAGTAGATGTTACCTGCAGTCCTATGTACACCACAGATAACAGTGATAACTCTCTGAGTACAGATAATGTAGTAGATGTTACCTGCAGTCCTATGTAACACCACAAATAACACAGTGATAAATCTCTGAGTACAGATAACGTAGTAGATGTTACCTGCAGTCCTATGTAACACCACAGATAACACAGTGATAACTCTCTGAGTACAGATAATGTAGTAGTGTTACCTGCAGTCCTATGTAACACCACAGATAACACAGTGATAACTGTCTGAGCACAGATAATGTAGTAGATGTTACCTGCAGTCCTATGTACACCACAGATAACAGTGATAACTCTCTGAGTACAGATAATGTAGTAGATGTTACCTGCAGTCCTATGTAACACCACAGATAACAGTGATAACGCTCTGATTACAGATAATGTAATAGATGTTACCTGCAGTCCTATGTAACACCACAGATAACACAGTGATAACTCTCTGAGTACAGATAATGTAATAGATGTTACCTGCAGTCCTATGTAACACCACAGATAACAGTGATAACTCTCTGAGTACAGATAATGTAGTAGATGTTACCTGCAGTCCTATGTAACGCCACAGATAACACAGGGATAACTCTCTGAGTACAGATAATGTAGTAGATGTTACCTGCAGTCCTATGTAACACCACAGATAACACAGTGATAACTCTCTGAGTACAGATAATATAGTAGATGTTACCTGCAGTCCTATGTAACACCACAGATAACACAGTGATAACTCTCTGAGTACAGATAATGTAGTAGATGTTACCTGCAGTCCTATGTAACGCCACAGATAACACAGGGATAACTCTCTGAGTACAGATAATGTAGTAGATGTTACCTGCAGTCCTATGTAACACCACAGATAACACAGTGATAACTCTCTGAGTACAGATAATATAGTAGATGTTACCTGCAGTCCTATGTAACACCACAGATAACACAGTGATAACTCTCTGAGTACAGATAATGTAGTAGATGTTACCTGCAGTCCTATGTAACACCACAGATAACACAGTGATAACTCTCTGAGTACAGATAATGTAGTAGATGTAACCTGCAGTCCTATGTAACACCACAGATAACACAGTGATAACTCTCTGAGTACAGATAATGTAGTATTATTACCTGCAGTCCTATGTAACACCACAGATAACACACGGTGATAACTCTCTGAGTACTGGTTGTGCAGTAGATGTTACCTGCAGTCCTATGTAACGCCACAGATAACGCAGTGATAACTCTCTGAGTACAGATAATGTAGTAGATGTTACCTGCAGTCCTATGTAACACCACAAATAACACAGTGATAAATCTCTGAGTACAGATAACGTAGTAGATGTTACCTGCAGTCCTATGTAACACCACAGATAACACAGTGATAACTCTCTGAGTACAGATAATGTAGTAGTGTTACCTGCAGACCTATGTAACACCACAGATAACACAGTGATAACTGTCTGAGCACAGATAATGTAGTAGATGTTACCTGCAGTCCTATGTACACCACAGATAACAGTGATAACTCTCTGAGTACATATAATGTAGTAGATGTTACCTGCAGTCCTATGTAACACCACAGATAACAGTGATAACGCTCTGATTACAGATAATGTAATAGATGTTACCTGCAGTCCTATGTAACACCACAGATAACACAGTGATAACTCTCTGAGTACAGATAATGTAATAGATGTTACCTGCAGTCCTATGTAACACCACAGATAACACAGTGATAACTCTCTGAGTACAGATAATGTAGTAGATGTTACCTGCAGTCCTATGTGACACCACAGATAACACAGTGATAACTCTCTGAGTACAGATAATGTAGTAGATGTTACCTGCAGTCCTATGTAACACCACAGATAACACAGGGATAACTCTCTGAGTACAGATAATGTAGTAGATGTTACCTGCAGTCCTATGTAACACCACAGATAACACAGTGATAACTCTGAGTACAAAAAATGTAGTAGTGTTTCCTGCAGTCCTATGTAACACCACAGATAACACAGTGATAAATCTCTGAGTACAGATAACGTAGTAGATGTTACCTGCAGTCCTATGTAACACCACAGATAACACAGTGATAACTCTCTGAGTACAGATAATGTAGTAGTGTTATCTGCAGTCCTATGTAAACACCACAGATAACACAGTGATAACTGTCTGAGCACAGATAATGTAGTAGATGTTACCTGCAGTCCTATGTACACCACAGATAACAGTGATAACTCTCTGAGTACAGATAATGTAGTAGATGTTACCTGCAGTCCTATGTAACACCACAAATAACACAGTGATAAATCTCTGAGTACAGATAACGTAGTAGATGTTACCTGCAGTCCTATGTAACACCACAGATAACACAGTGATAACTCTCTGAGTACAGATAATGTAGTAGTGTTACCTGCAGTCCTATGTAACACCACAGATAACACAGTGATAACTGTCTGAGCACAGATAATGTAGTAGATGTTACCTGCAGTCCTATGTACACCACAGATAACAGTGATAACTCTCTGAGTACAGATAATGTAGTAGATGTTACCTGCAGTCCTATGTAACACCACAGATAACAGTGATAACGCTCTGATTACAGATAATGTAATAGATGTTACCTGCAGTCCTATGTAACACCACAGATAACACAGTGATAACTCTCTGAGTACAGATAATGTAATAGATGTTACCTGCAGTCCTATGTAACACCACAGATAACACAGTGATAACTCTCTGAGTACAGATAATGTAGTAGATGTTACCTGCAGTCCTATGTGACACCACAGATAACACAGTGATAACTCTCTGAGTACAGATAATGTAGTAGATGTTACCTGCAGTCCTATGTAACACCACAGATAACACAGGGATAACTCTCTGAGTACAGATAATGTAGTAGATGTTACCTGCAGTCCTATGTAACACCACAGATAACACAGTGATAACTCTGAGTACAAAAAATGTAGTAGTGTTTCCTGCAGTCCTATGTAACACCACAGATAACACAGTGATAACTCTCTGAGAACATATAATGTAGTAGATGTTACCTGCAGTCCTATGTGACACCACAGATAACACAGTGATAACTCTCTGAGTACAGATAATGTAGTAGATGTTACCTGCAGTCCTATGTAACACCACAGATAACACAGGGATAACTCTCTGAGTACAGATAATGTAGTAGATGTTACCTGCAGTCCTATGTAACACCACAGATAACACAGTGATAACTCTGAGTACAAAAAATGTAGTAGTGTTTCCTGCAGTCCTATGTAACACCACAGATAACACAGGGATAACTCTCTGAGTACAGATAATGTAGTAGATGTTACCTGCAGTCCTATGTAACACCACAGATAACACAGTGATAACTCTCTGAGTACAGATAATGTAGTAGTGTTACCTGCAGTCCTATGTAACACCACAGATAACACAGTGATAACTGTCTGAGCACAGATAATGTAGTAGATGTTACCTGCAGTCCTATGTACACCACAGATAACAGTGATAACTCTCTGAGTACAGATAATGTAGTAGATGTTACCTGCAGTCCTATGTAACACCACAAATAACACAGTGATAAATCTCTGAGTACAGATAACGTAGTAGATGTTACCTGCAGTCCTATGTAACACCACAGATAACACAGTGATAACTCTCTGAGTACAGATAATGTAGTAGTGTTACCTGCAGTCCTATGTAACACCACAGATAACACAGTGATAACTGTCTGAGCACAGATAATGTAGTAGATGTTACCTGCAGTCCTATGTACACCACAGATAACAGTGATAACTCTCTGAGTACAGATAATGTAGTAGATGTTACCTGCAGTCCTATGTAACACCACAGATAACAGTGATAACGCTCTGATTACAGATAATGTAATAGATGTTACCTGCAGTCCTATGTAACACCACAGATAACACAGTGATAACTCTCTGAGTACAGATAATGTAATAGATGTTACCTGCAGTCCTATGTAACACCACAGATAACACAGTGATAACTCTCTGAGTACAGATAATGTAGTAGATGTTACCTGCAGTCCTATGTGACACCACAGATAACACAGTGATAACTCTCTGAGTACAGATAATGTAGTAGATGTTACCTGCAGTCCTATGTAACACCACAGATAACACAGGGATAACTCTCTGAGTACAGATAATGTAGTAGATGTTACCTGCAGTCCTATGTAACACCACAGATAACACAGTGATAACTCTGAGTACAAAAAATGTAGTAGTGTTTCCTGCAGTCCTATGTAACACCACAGATAACACAGTGATAACTCTCTGAGTACAGATAATGTAGTAGATGTTACATGCAGTCCTATGTAACACCACTGATAACACAGTGATAACTCTCTGAGTACAGATAATATAGTAGTGTTACCTGCAGTCCTATGTAACACCACAGATAACACAGTGATAACTCTCTGAGTACAGATAATGTAGTAGTATTACCTGCAGTCCTATGTAACACCACAGATAACACAGTGATAACTCTCTGAGTACAGATAATGTAGTAGATGTTACCTGCAGTCCTATGTAACACCACAGATAACACAGTGATAACTCTCTGAGTACAGATAATATAGTAGATGTTACCTGCAGTCCTATGTAACACCACAGATAACACAGTGATAACTCTCTGAGTACAGATAATGTAGTAGATGTTACCTGCAGTCCTATGTAACACCACAGATAACACAGTGATAACTCTCTGAGTACAGATAATATAGTAGTGTTACCTGCAGTCCTATGTAACACCACAGATAACACAGTGATAACTCTCTGAGTACAGATAATGTAGTAGTATTACCTGTAGTCCTATGTAACACCACAGATAACACAGTGATAACTCTCTGAGTACAGATAATGTAGTAGATGTAACCTGCAGTCCTATGTAACACCACAGATAACACAGTGATAACTCTCTGAGTACAGATAATGTAGTATTATTACCTGCAGTCCTATGTAACACCACAGATAACACACGGTGATAACTCTCTGAGTACTGGTTGTGCAGTAGATGTTACCTGCAGTCCTATGTAACACCACAGATAACGCAGTGATAACTCTCTGAGTACAGATAATGTAGTAGATGTTACCTGCAGTCCTATGTAACACCACAAATGACACAGTGATAAATCTCTGAGTACAGCTAACGTAGTAGATGTTACCTGCAGTCCTATGTAACACCACAGATAACACAGTGATAACTCTCTGAGTACAGATAATGTAGTAGTGTTACCTGCAGTCCTATGTAACACCACAGATAACACAGTGATAACTGTCTGAGCACAGATAATGTAGTAGATGTTACCTGCAGTCCTATGTACACCACAGATAACAGTGATAACTCTCTGAGTACAGATAATGTAGTAGATGTTACCTGCAGTCCTATGTAACACCACCGATAACAGTGATAACTCTCTGATTACAGATAATGTAATAGATGTTACCTGCAGTCCTATGTAACACCACAGATAACACAGTGATAACTCTCTGAGTACAGATAATGTAGTAGTGTTACCTGCAGTCCTATGTAACACCACAGATAACACAGTGATAACTGTCTGAGCACAGATAATGTAGTAGATGTTACCTGCAGTCCTATGTACACCACAGATAACAGTGATAACTCTCTGAGTACAGATAATGTAGTAGATGTTACCTGCAGTCCTATGTAACACCACCGATAACAGTGATAACTCTCTGATTACAGATAATGTAGTAGATGTTACCTGCAGTCCTATGTAACACCACAGATAACACAGTGATAACTCTCTGAGTACAGATAATGTAATAGATGTTACCTGCAGTCCTATGTAACACCACAGATAACACAGTGATAACTCTCTGAGTACAGATAATGTAGTAGATGTTACCTGCAGTCCTATGTGACACCACAGATAACACAGTGATAACTCTCTGAGTACAGATAATGTAGTAGATGTTACCTGCAGTCCTATGTAACACCACAGATAACACAGGGATAACTCTCTGAGTACAGATAATGTAGTAGATGTTACCTGCAGTCCTATGTAACACCACAGATAACACAGTGATAACTCTGAGTACAAAAAATGTAGTAGTGTTTCCTGCAGTCCTATGTAACACCACAGATAACACAGTGATAACTCTCTG